>NW_005054474.1:757830-761882 GCF_000277835.1 Geospiza fortis | reverse complement strand
ACACAAACACAGCCTGGATTCTGCTGCTCCCTGTTCCTTCACTTAATTCTCCAAACAAACAAACAAACAAACACATGAACGCTCCCTTCTGGATTAGCATGGGCAGCAGCTTTCTGCCCTTTCCCTCTGGAGCTGGTGTGAGTTACTTTCCCTCCAACACCACTTTCTTTACTCTTATTCCTTTTGACACAACTGTAGGAAAGATTTTGGGGAGGATACAAACACAAGTTCTTCCAATTAGGAAGAAAAATGGGGAACAGCATCTACAATTTTCCACTGCGTTCTGTTTCTTTGGCAGGAACTTGCAAAATCCTACTCTCCTGAACACAGGAGGAGTAAGATAATCAGGAATAAATTCCTTTTTTTATCCATTATTTGAAAACATGATTTTCTATGCTGCTTCTGCACATATTTTTCTCTATTTCTAAGCTGTATATCTGCTCCTTCTTGCACAAACAGCCCCCAATTCAACCATTACCCTGTAAAATCATTGATATCTTGGGTTTGGCTGGGGAATTGCTGCTTATCCAATGGTTTGAGGCTCTTTGCCAGATTTTATTTGAATGGGAAGATGAGTTTAATCTCAGGCAGTTGCAGGGAGTTGGGTTCAGCCTTGAGCACAGCGGGCACAGCATCATGTGGGAGGAACACTGATTAAATGTTTGCAGGGCATTTTCTCCTTCCTAACTTAGTCCCATGAATAATGAGTCCAGAATGTACCTACAATTCCAGTTCCATGAGAAATCATCTGAGTTTCATAAAACCTGAGTAAAAACCCCCATCTCTCAAACACTGGGTTTGCTGGGATGGTGTTAGTGGATGGTTCTGTCTAGGAATCCTGCACCTCATGGTCTCAACTGGATTCAAAACAGGGCCAACAGGAAAAAAAAAATATTTACCTTTTGTTTGGAGTTCTTGATGTATATTTCCCGTAGAGTTTGGTGGCATGAATTAGATAAAGAGAAAAAACACAGGAAAATGTCACCATTCCTCTGGAACAATACTGGCACAATTTGGAATTATCAAATACAAACCAGGTGATTTTAGAGAAGGCAGAGCCCCAAAGTTGGCCATGGTAAGTTGGTTTCTCCACATTCCCAGCACATAAATAAAGCTGGTGGGGGAAAAAAAAAAAAACCAAAACAACAAACCAGGAAAAAAACCAGCAAAATAAAAACCACAACAAAACTCCAAATTTAAAAAAACCTCCAAGTCATCATGACCACCTTAAAATGAATCCTGATTTCTTTTCTCTCTGCCCTTGGTTCAGATGGGGAGTGGACAACTCTTGCTTCTGACATCACTGACTGCTGCTACTATGCCAGAAATCTCCCCCAGGGTTACATCTACAGCTTCAGGACAGCCTGCAGCAGCAAGGCAGGGATGGGCCCCTACAGTGACCCCTCTGCCAAAGTGACAATCACTGCCAAGGAGCAGATGGGTAAGACCAAACACCCAGGAAACTTTGGGATTTTCCTCCATCAAACTCACTGCATCTTTTTAGTTGATGATCCAGAAGCCAAGAGAAAGTGAATCAAGGCCAATTCCACTTGGCTCAGGGTTGTTCAGGGCTTTTGCATCTCAAATTAAATTCTTTTCTAATTATTTTCTGGTTCTGGACACAGGGGAATAGGTATAAACATCTTAAAAACCTCAATAAGATAACAACATCGTGTAAATATAAACAATGTGTAGCTATAGAAAACTTAATATGATAAAATATAAATGTATATATATTATTTTTAAAAATCATATATATTAAATTTAATAATAAAATAACCTGGGAGCTGTAGATTACCTGTTGAAGACCCAGTTTTGATTTGAGATTATGAGGAACTGGGTCTTGTACAAAAAAAGTTTTACTGGAGGCATTTATCTACTGATACAGATCTCGCACTGGTGAAAACTCTGGGCTTACTTATATTACAGACTAAATCCTAAATTTAGTAGTTAACTTGTCTATTCTGGAGTCTTCCATTGGGAATTATTGTCCTTCTGTGGTGAATTTTCCAGTTGTATTTTGTCTCTGAAGTATAGAAACACATGTTTTTAAAATTAAGATATCCATGGTCCCACAGCAAACATATCCTCATGGCAAAGGAAATGTCCCTTCTGTAAAGAAATACAAGGATGCTCTAGCTGGAATTTCCTCCCAATGGAAAGGATTGCTCTGTAAAAATTGGTTCACAGATATTTTAAACTCACCCCAAGTCCTCTGCTTTCCTTTTTCTCAGGATTTCTTATCATATCTCATCTTTTCCAACCAGATGCTTTAAAGGGATGCTTTAGTATTTCAGGGGTTGCTTGGACACAACCAAACACCAGAACCAGAGCAACAAGCTCCAGCTGTTGCTCTGAAATGCCCAACCACAATTTTTCTAATTGCTTCTAATTTCTAATTAGAGTTTCTAGTCAGTTTTTATCATATCCTGAGGATTTGGTATGTGAGAAAATAAGAATCAGTGGCTAAGAGGTTTGATACCATAGCACACAACATAGAATCCATCTCATTCTGTCTGCAGTGGCCATATCAGGGAATTTTGGGGTGGACAGAGCAGATTCTGTTGCATTCCAATAGCAGTGGGTGCTATATTCCAATATATAATCCAATAGCAGCTGGAACACAGAGTCCCCTGGAGAAAGCTCTGCTTGTTGTTGTTCACATACACAGGGGAGACTCAGAGAGGCTCCAGTTTCCACACAGAGCTGTTTTGCCATGTAAAGCTGTTTTCCCTTTCTCCCTGCAGAGCCTCGTGCTGCCACCCAGGAGTCCCCATCAGCTGCCCCTGAAGAAGAGAGTGAAGTGATCTCACCTCCTGAGCCCTTCCCAACCTACCAGACCTACGCCTTCCAAACTGAGATCAAAAGGTAGAGAACCCAAATGAGTTCTTAATGACCCAGAGGGAAATCCCACATGGGATGGAGCAGCTCTCCTACAAAGAAAGGCTGAGAAAATCAGGGTTGTTCAGCCTGGAGAAGAGAAACTTCAGAGTGACCTCACTGCACCTTCCAGTACCTGAAGGGAGCCTACACGAAAGATGGAGAGGGACTTTCCATAAGGGGATTTAGGAACAGGACAAGGGGATGGCCTTAAAGTGAAAGAGTAGGTTTAGATTAGATATTAGGAAAAAATTCTTCCCTGTGCGTGGTGGTGTTGGCAGGGGTCTTAGGATGAGGGAAGAGACGAGAATGTTGACTCCATGTTTCAGAAGGTTTGATGTATTATTTTATGATATATATTATATTAAAACTATACTAAAAGAATAGAAGAAAGGATTCAATCAGAAGGCTGGCTAAGAATAGAAAAAGAATGATAACAAAGGTTTGTGACTGACTGAGACAGTCCGGACAGCTGGACTGTGATTGGCCATTAATTAAAAACAACCACATGAAACCAATCACAGATGCACCTGTTGCATTCCACAGCAGCAGATAATCATTGTTTACATTTTGTTCCTGAGGCCTCTCAGCTTCTCAGGAGAAAAAACCCTAAGGAAAGGATTTTTCATAAAACATGTCTGTGACACTTGTGAGGGTGGGGAGGCCCTGGCACAGGCTGTTCACAGAAGCTGTGGCTGCCCCGTCCCTGGAAGTGCTCAAGGCCAGGTGGTTTTACCACCCTTACTGTAAAAAAAATACTTCTTCCTCATATCTGGTCTAAATCAACCCTCTTTTAGTTTAATGCCACCCCCCTGCTCTGTCACAACAAATGTGCTGGACAGGGGGCAGCCAACTAATTTATCATTAAATGAGCCCAGGGCTAACGAAGTTTCTTGTCCTTGCTGCACCAGTCTTTGCAGACACGGTGCTGGGATTCAACTTTCTCTGCCTAGAAGAAAGACACTGATTTCTGTTGCCAACAGGGGTAGTTCTCTTGCTCTCTCCTCTCTCTCCAGAGGAGTTCAGCTCTCACTCCTGTAATTTAAAGTGACTGTGCAGTTTAAAGACACAGGAGGATGTGCAAACTGTGACAGTAGATGCAATAACTCCCCACCAGGCACAGATGAAAAGCACAGCAGGGGATTCTGGTGGTTTTAAAGAACAGGAGAGAA
>NW_005054474.1:741125-757780 GCF_000277835.1 Geospiza fortis | reverse complement strand
GGGAGAAGGTGAGCGGCAAGACTTTGGCCGCTAAAATCATCCCTTACTGGCAAGAGGACAAGCAGGCTGTGCTGCTGGAGTACCAGGTGCTGAGGAAGCTCCACCACACCAACATAGCCCAGCTGAAGGGTGCCTATGTCAGCCCCAGGCACCTGGTGCTGATCCAGGAGATGTGTGTGGGGCCAGAGCTGCTTCACTCCTTGGCCTTACGGTAAGAACAGGAGGGAAGAGTTTTCCAATCAGGACTGCTGTTGGGAGGAAGATACCTGTTGGTTTCTCCTGACAAACTGGATCGTTCCTCTCCATCTTCTCCTCTGTGCTGTCATTGCACACAGGATTTGTAAAGTGCTTGTTCTGCGTCTCCTTGTGAGATAAAAAAATTGAGTTTTCTACAGCAGGACAACTCAGGGCCACCCAGCTGAGATGTTGAAAGCAGTTTACAGTGGTTGATATGAAACTATTGATGCCTTGTGCAGGCTGACCCAGAACAGAGACTGGACAGAGTTAAAGAATGAAGCAGGGATGCCTCCATGGATGCACCTTGGACAGCACCAGAGCCCAGCCAGGGCTGCACCCAAGATGAACCAAAATGGCCCCAAAATGCACGAGCACTCCCGGGGTCTCTCCCTGGGATCAGTTCTGCTCCATTTGCACCTTGCAGTTCATTGTCCCATTCCAGCTTTAGCCCCTGCAGTCCCACCCTGCTTGTTTTTCTCTCTCCAGCCCACGGTGTTTGTGCTCTGGGGCTGAGATTTGGATCATTTGTCCTTGGTGCCCAGCTGGAGCAGGAATTGTTTTGTCTCCCTGCTCTGTGCACAGAGCTCACCATGCCCTGATGTGAAGCTCAGACCCACACACTAAAGCAGCACAGAATCTGAAAAATGCAAAAGCTGAACCTGAGGCATCACTATCTCCCAGAGTTTCCTTACACCAACACCTATTAACCCCAACACCATGACATGGAGGTTACTGAGGGTCAGGAAGATTCATTGTTTCTCACAGTGGCACAAAATGGATCTGCTGAAATCCTGCGATTAAAAAAAGAGGGAATTGTGAGCATCAAATCTGCTTTCTGTCTTTCAACTCTACAACATCCTGTTGTTGCATCTGTAAGTCTGACTCACAGGATGGACCAGCCTCTCCCCACAGAGCTGATTTGCTAAACTAGAGTTGTTTCTTCTTGACTCTCAAGGGTCTGATGGGATCAGACACCCAGAGGAGGGTGATAGCGGGTGTAGAAAGGCATTTCTGGGCATGCAGACAGGACACCTGTGTTTTCTATCCCCTTTCTCTCACTAGGACATCATACTCAGAGGTGGAGGTGCGAGACTACCTGTGGCAGATCCTCAGTGCCACTGAGTACCTCCATGCACACAGCATCCTGCACCTGGACCTCAGGTCTGAGAACATGATCATCACTGAGCCCAACCTGCTGAAACTCCTGGATTTTGGCAATGCACAGTTCTACACACCAGACAAATTTATTACCATGGACAAATGCTCGGACTATGTGGAGACCATGGGTGAGTAGAGCACAGTTACAGTGACCTGGGGCTTATCTGTAATGTGTGATAAACAGAAAGACACAAACATTGGTCAAGGCAGCAGGTGGACCCAGCAAGAAAAGCCTTCCAGGTGCTGCTCTCCAGTAACACTGTGAGTCTGTGGGAGCAGTGAGTGGTGACAGCTGTCCCACTGCAGACCACAGGGGACAGAGCTCATAGCAATGCCACTCTGGCTGGCATCCATGTGTCCATTTATCCAGGGATAAAGCACTGCTGCCATCTGCCCAGAGGTTCTCATGGTTTCACCACAATCAGCATCCATGTGGAAGCTCCTCAACCAGCTCCCTGTCCTGGGAGCTGCCTCTTCTTCCCTCTTGGGAAGGCAGCAAATCCTAAAAGTATCCACTGCCTTTGTGCTGCTCTCAGTGTGTTGGAGAGGAGCTTGCCTCACACAAGTTTTCTTTTCCAGCTCCAGAACTGCTGACAGAGCAAGGAGCCCTTCCCCAGACTGATATTTGGTCCATTGGAATCACAGCCTTCATCATGTGAGTCCATTGGTTGCTCCCTGTGCTGTTACTGGCTTTAAAATCACAGTTTCAGATTTTAAATCACAGCCTCCCTACCCTGTGAGTGGCTTTAAAATCACAGTTTCAGAAAGTAAATCTCAGCTGTGCCCCTCCTTTGGCAATGCCATGGAAAGCTGGGGGATGGAGGGGATGGATGGGCAACCTGTGCCAGGGCCTCAATGCCCTCACAGGGAAGAATTTCTTCCCAATATCTAATCTAAAGTTCTTCTCTTTTAATTTAAAACTGTTCATCCTTGTCCTGCCACTATAAGCCCTTATCCAAAGTCCATCTTGGAGGCTCTCTTGGAGCCCCTTTAGGCACTGGAATGGGCTCTAAGGTCACCCTGAAGCCTCCTCCAGGATGAACAATCCAAATTCTCTCCGTTTTTCCCCAAAGGAGAGGTACCCCATCCCTCTGCTAACCTCGGTGTCCTCCTCTGGACTCACTCCAACAGCCCCACATCCTCCTCATGCTGGGAGCTCCAGAGCTGGAGGCAGCTTCATATTTTTCAATTCTCTTCTCCTGGGGCAGGTTGAGTGCCAACTACCCCATCAGCTCGGATGTACCCTGTGAGTTCCTGAGAACAGCCAGGAAGGGGAAGCTGAAGCTGGCGCGGTGCTACGCGGGTCTGTCCGGGGGAGCAGTGTCCTTCCTGCAGAGCACTCTGTGTGCAAACCCTTGGTAAGAAGCTGCCTGTCCTCCCATCACATCCTGGGTGTTGCCCCTTCTCTCCATTTGCAAGGATTCTCCTGTCATGGACGTATTTTCTGAAAAATCCTTTGCTAGGATTTTTTTTCTCCAGAGAGTCTGAGACAGCTGGGCTGTGATTGGCCATTAATTAAAAACAACCACATGAGACCAATCAAAGATGCACCTGTTGCATCCCACAGCAGCAGATAATCATTGTTTACATTTCGTTTCTGAGGCCTCTCAGTTTCTCAGGAGAAAAATCCTGTCAAAAGGATTTTTCATAAAATATGTCTGTGCCAGCCTCCCCATGCAGCACAGAGCCCTGACTGACCCCTCACCTCTGTCTGTCCTAGGGGAAGGCCCTCAGCCTCCGAGTGCCTCCAGAGCCCCTGGCTCCAGGAGACAGGTCTGGACAACAGGCAGCAGGCACTGGTCACCTTCCCCACCACCAAACTGAGGAATTTCCTCATGGAACGGGAAAAGAAGAGAGGCCTGCTGTGCTCCAAGTATGGCCTCATGATTGCACAGTGACGTGGACGTGGTGACAGATGGGAATCACCTCCCTGTGCCCTCCTGCACCGGGTGTTTGGTACCAAACCCTCCTCCAAAGAGCCAAGCTGCTCTTTGTCCCACCCCACTGTGTTCTGTCCGTGTGTCCTGCCTGCCACGGGCTGTTTCTGTGTGACTCGTGGGGGGAACTGGGACACTGCACAATGAAGGCAGCAAACCCAACAGTGACCTTGTAACGTTCAGATTTTGTGTCACTAAGAGACTTTGCCACTTTGAAGCTGAGCTGCTCTTCCCTGGGGAGCAGAGACACATCCACTTGGAGATGTGGCAGCAGTGTCCCTGGCAAAGGCCGAGTGTTTGAATTCTCTTTAAAAATCCCGAAATGTCACGTTCCTCTTTGACCTTCACACCCTGCTTTCCTCTGCAAAGGATGGTGTTGGCTGTGTCATTGCTTTGTACTCATAACTTCAGTGTTCCTTTGAGTTTCTCTGCAGTGATTGATGTATCCCTCAATTTCCCATATGAGCAGCAGTAAGAGGCTTTCTCAGAGCTGTGTCTGACTGTGTTTAGAGGAAGGAGAACAGGAAAACAGTTCCTAATACATTACAGCTCCATATTAAAAGTGAGGCTGTTTATCCAGGGATGCTCTTTCCCAAGAAGTTTAACCCATATTGTTCCAAACCTGAAAGATGGAGCATCATGACTCCTTCCCTTGCTGAGCATGCAGAGCAGGAATTGTGACTGAGAGCAGAGGAGCTTTCCCTGTGCTGTGGAGAGCAGGCACCAACTCAATAGACTGTAAAATTTGGAATGCTGAAGTGTGCTAGAGGAGAGAAACCCAAGGGCTTAGTGCCAGACTCCATGCTCAGTTCTCTGGGAGGAGAGCAGAGCTACACGAGACAGACACTGCAATGAGGGCTGCCCCCAGGAAACCTTTCAGGACTCTGGATCCTGTCCAATTCATCTTCTTTCACAAATCCAGTCAGGTTTTTGTTGGCACAGGCTGGTTCTTTGCTCTTGCTGGTGCACTTTGGGATGGAAAGGTCAGTGCCAGGGAAAAGCCTATCTAAACATAAAAAACAGAATTATAGATTAACTCACTTGGAGCTTTCATGCTCTTCCATATATGAATTGTTTTCTTTTTTGCTTCTCACAATTGCATGCATTTGAGCATGTCTGAGCTCTTTTATAGACTCAACACTGTTTGGTTAAATAAACCATTCTGACAAGCAAATAAAGCCACATTTTTCTGCTGAATCATTGTTATTACTTTTACATTCCTTCCCCAATCCCAGTCCACATTTGTGCAGCACACATCCCTCACCCCTCAGCTCTGACCTGGGCTCTTTGTGATAACTTGTATACACTGTCTATTAGCTGGGAACCACTTCCATGCAGGACATCCACATGAGAAATCCTTTTCCTGGAGCTCTGGAAGGAGGACATCACCTGGTCAGGATGTGATGATGGCTCTGAGCTGCCCCAGCTACCCCAAGGCATTGCTGGGCATGGTTTGGAGCTTGCATTGACCAGAATGTGAGAAGGGCTTCAGATGGATGACAAAAAAATAGGTGAGAGCTGTAGCTGGAGCATGGAAGGAGTGAAAAGGTGCTGGAATTGCTAATGGAAATATCAGCTGTCTCAGTCAAGCCTTACAGGTAGTTTTTTTCCTTGGTCCTGCCACAGCTGCTTGATAGTTTCTGCCTGAATTTCGACCACCATCATGAGGTCAGGGCTACTGACCAGTCTGGCAGGCTGGGATAGTTTGCCTTTAACATGCAGTTACAACATCATGTAACATCATGACCTTTGCAGGACAAAGCAGAATCTGCATCTGATGTTTGGACACGTGAAAATGTTTGAGTTTCATTCCTCGACCACAAATAACCTCCAAAGTTCAAGGTCAGTGTCAGCATTAAAATCAATCCACTGTTCTCCATGCAGGATAGGCTTGGGTTTAACTTCTGTAAGGAAGTGGTGAGAGTCCTAATTGTTGAAGGATGATAAAGCAAAGCAGAGCTTGTAGAGCAAAGTTTTATCCTGCACTGATTCAGCAGATAAAAAAAATATTTGAGGGCTATAAGATCACAGTGGCTGTAGTCCATAAGGGATTGAGGTTGCTCTCTTTGGAGGCCTCATCAGATGCAAGAAGGGAGCCATAAACGAGAAAAAATTTCCCCAAGGAAATGCATACATCTTTGGAGAGGATATTTGCTGCTCTCTGACCTTTCAGGGGTTCACCACAAGCTGATGCCATCCTGCCAATGATACTTCATGTGGAAAATAAATTATCAGGTGCAGAACGTGACCAGACAAGCCTAGGGACCAGTCAGTCACCTATTTGAACCCAACCAGCCCTTTTCACCCCCTTACATCTCAATTTTCCTCCCTAAATCACCCAAATCCCTCTTTTATCCCCCTTTGATTCCTCACCAACACATTATTATTTAAAGTCTTGTGCGGTCCCAAAATGCTCTTTTCCTACACAGCATAGGATGTCTCTCCTGCCTTGACACAATGCCCCTTATCCCAGGTGGTGATCCAGAGAGCTGTTCCTGATGACACATCTGCATGGGAGTCATGCTGGGACCATGGGTCTGATGCTCTGCTGGGGCAGCCCTGGGAGGAACCTGGACAAACCCTTACTCCTTGGAAGCCCTGAATTTGAGTTCCCACCTGCCAATCTGACCCTGTGCTCCTCCTGGCTTTCAGTGGGCTGATGGCCCCTGGGGTAGGGCTGGGAGTAGCCTGGCAGGGCACATTTTGTCTCTCAGTGCAGATTACCCTCTTCTATCCCATAACCAACACAACAAGCAGCAGCAGCACACGAGGAGGAGGAGGTACCAACAAAAGCCATGACAAACATTGAGCAAACAAGATCATATCAGTGTTGGCACTGCACAGATCTGATAACCATGAGATCAGACAGTTTGTCCCATAGGTGACACCAGAATAAACACCACCCCAGGAGTGCCCAGGTCAGAAGCGTGGCCGGTGTCTGAAGCGAACGTCGCGGACAGGCTGCATGGTCCCAAATCCCCAGCGGCTGATGTCTATGGCTGGGATCTCCTCCTCCTCATCGACCAGCTCCAGGTCAAAGTGACTCAGCATCAAGAACACAAACAATTTCATTTCAGCAGTAGCAAAGAAGCGCCCGGGACAGGTGGAAACTCCTGCCCCCCAAGGCATGCTGACGAATTTCAGCTTCTTCCCGTTTCTGTAGAAATCTCTCCTGGTGCCGTCTGGGTTTACAAAACGGTCGTACTTAAATTTGTGAGGCTCCTCGTGGATTTCTGGGTTCATCTGCATGGAGATGTGTGGGAACAGAGCCACCCTGTCCCCCCTGCGCAGGGTGAACTCTGTCCCACTGCTTGTCCTCAGGGAGGTGTCCTCGAGGACAGCTCTGACCAGCATTGGGGCTGCCACCAGCCTCAGGGTCTCCTCCAGAGCACTGTCCAGCAGAGGGGTCTGGTTGAGCATGTCCCTAGTGACAGTAACTGGGGGGCTCCCTGCCTTTACTTCCTGCCCACTCTCCCTCAAGACTTTATCCACCTCATCTCTCACAGTCTTCAGAGCCTCTGGGTGCTTCAGCAGATACAAGAGGAGCCAGAAGGCAGTCGGGCCCGTGTTGCCTTGGGATGCCCAGAGGAGCATGAACATGAATCGCTCCCGCATGTACTCGGGGACACCATTTTCTGCCAGAAGTTTGTCTTGATCACTTATCCAGCCACTGATATTGTCCTTCTGCCAGACATTCTTCACAGACAGCACGTTCCAGAAGTGTCTCTTCAGCCTCTCAGCTTCTCTTTTGTCCTTGGGAGGCAGCAGAGCATAGGCCAGGCGAGGGAAGAGGCAGTCGTACTTACGGAACTCCTGGAAGAGCTGGTTGGAGTGGAGGCGATCCTGCTCTTCAGCTTTTTCCTGGCTCCCTGCCCCTCGGGGTGGCTCAGTGCCATACAGAGCCAGATACCCAGCTCTGAAGACAATGTTGTAGCAGTAGTGGAAGAGGTTTTCCTCCTGCCACACTCTCTTCTCTCCTGAGCTCAGTTTGAAAAGCAGCAGCTTCCGAAAGCTCTCCATGGTGGCTTGTGTGAGGACAGTGAGGCCATCTCCCATCAGGTGCTTTATGCTTGATGTATGAACTATGCTATAAGTGGCTTTGGTGGGCTTGTAGCCAAAAGCCTGCACGACCAGCTGAATTGCACTAGTCCTAAAGTCCAGTTTGGATCGCGATTCCTTCACAATGGTGCCAAAGGAGAAGGGATCCATCACAAAGGTGAAGTAATGGCCACCGATCAGCACCGTGAAAACATCCCCGTGTTTGCTCTGCATCCTTTTGAGAAACTCTGAGCTGTCCTTTCTGAATTCCAGCAGATGGCCCAGCCAGGGAATGGTACCTTTGTCCAGGGGTGGCTCATTGGGTCTCTGTCTCCGAAACACGCCCAGCACATAGAGCCCACCGAGCAGTGATGACACCAAGGTGCAGAGGAGAACCATCCAGAGCACCATGAGAGCTGTGCCCATCCAGGAGCTGGGACTAGAGGCAGGCTGGGGCAGGAATGTGCATTTTATCCCCACCCAGCAGCTGATAGGCAGATGCAGAGCTGACAGCCTGTGTCCTCATTGGCTGTGAGTGTTTGCCTTGTCCCTGCGGAGAGCTCTGCTCGAGGTGAACTCATCCCTGGATGAACAGAGATTTTTAAGGTGGAAGGTATGTTGGAATTCTGTTGGAGTACCCATGCTATATTAGGGGGATGGGTTTTGGCATGAGGCAAATTCCCTTCTCTAGGCTGCATGGACCCCAGATTTTGTAAGGAAAATGTTCAGAGAATTCCACTCTGTGATTTTTGCCTTTAAGACCAGGCTATGGACACCCACTGGAAAAATGAAACCAAGAGTGGATGTTGGGAATGATACTGGCAATGAGCACAGGACCGAGGGAAGGGGTCCTGTGCTCATTTCCACAGCTCACAGCTGAGCTGATTTGGTCCCAAAAGCCAAGAGAAGGAAAAGAGTCTGACATTTTGGTGTTCTCCACAGCACATGGTGTCCCAGGAGTGCTTTGCCAATGAACAGTGCAAGTGCTACTGCTCTGTCTGAGTGCCAAGCAAAGCAGCTGAGCTGCACCACTGCATTTGCTTGGCACCAGAGGAGTCCAGAGTTTCCAGATGCTCCATCCAGACCCTGGCTGGGGAGCAGTGCCCACAGGGACCAGAGCACTTCTGCTTTTCCCACTTTCCCTTCTGCTTCTCAAACTCCCCAGTTACCTCTCTCCAGATGGGGTCTGGGGACAATGTCAGGGATGCTGTATACCACCTGGCACTGCTCCTCTGGGCGCTGCCACCCTGACTGCCACCACAGCCTGTCCCAGCCCCTGGTGCTTGGACCTCTTCTTGTGCAGGATGGAGTGTGACATTAACTCCCCTCTATTCCTCACCTTTGCTCTTCCCTAGAGCATCTCATCATAAGTTTTCCACAGTCCCAAGAGCCTTCCTGTGTCTGGGATCACAATCTTCATTTTTTTAGCCTCCCAGCTGCTGTCCCTTTTCTGTCCCTTTCCACGTTCCCTACAGTGACCTGACCCGAGGAGTGAAGGCCACATCATAGCATCAGCTAAATATTTATTCTGGCTTTGTTTTTTTAAGGAAAGCTCCCAACCTTAGCATTTTGGAAAAACACTACAGCAATGTTGGGAAGAAAAATAACAGCAGTGATCAACTCAAAGCCCTTCTCAGTCCTGTAACTTTATGTAGTAATAAAATAAATGTGATGAGTGCTTTCTCTTAAATTAATCATTTTATTTGTACAACTCTAGGCAACTTCCACACTTAATAGATTTTCAGGATGAAAAGGGACCATTTAAGGTTCAGGAGCATTTGGGGTGAATAATGCCTTTAAATAAAAGTCAGCAAACTCAGAACCTTGAACTTCAAAGCTGCACTGGGTAATAAGGATTGACCTCTGTGCTCTTCTGCTCAGGACATGCTCTCACTCTGTTGTGTTTCAAAGCCAATATTTATGTTACAGGTGGTACCCATGGATCTTTTTTATTTTGTCAAACTGGATCTAGGAAGGCAAATACCTCCACCACCGTTCTGCTGAGCCCCCTTTTTATCTCTTTCTCTCTGATTGTTATTGGTCTGGACTTTGTTCTAATCAAACTGTCTCAAATCAGCTGATGATCAAACTGATCTCTAACCAAGGCTCTGCCCCTTGGAGAGCCACAGTTCCCAGCTCAGCAGGTCCGTGTGGCACAGCTCATCATGACAGAGAAAAACTCAGCTTAAAGGTGTCCAGTCCTTCCTGTTTATCTCCTGGTAGAAAACAAGATTGTCCTGGTTAAATCATCTGGCAGATGGTAAGAGCCAGGAGAAGCAAAGCCATCCCTTGGCAGTCTTTCTGGCCTGATGGATGAGCATGGGATTCCATCCATGGAAAGCCCATGCCAGGGAGGAGAATCTCTCCTCAAGTTTTAGTTTGCATTTTTTAAGGCACAACATTGAGAAATCTGATCCTTTGTTTGCTACTGCCTCACACACTCCAGATGGGAACTGGGTTTCTTCCACTAGTGTAAATCCAGGACAATTCTTTTGTAATAATTCCACTTGCAACAGAAACAGATCCCACATGTACTTTTCCAATCCCAGTATGGAAAGTCCTCATCTCAAGGCTGTTGCTAGGATGAACTATTTGGTTACACAGTGCTGTGGGCTCACACCAACTCCATCATGGGCACAACAGAGGGCTCACACATAATGTAAATAATGTAAATAATGTAAATATTTATGAGGCATTTGTGATGCTCAACATTTCTATCTCAGCTGCGTATCTGCTGCAAGACGGGCTCGTCTGAGAGTCCTGGATGGAAAAGAAAGCACCTCTCCTGAAAATGGCCTGAGGGATCTTCCACAAATATGCCCTGAACCGTTTCTTCACAAAAGCATAGAGCAAGGGGTTGAGACAGCAGTGGACAAAGGACAAGCTCTCCGTGACCTGCAGGGCATAGTCCAGTTTCCTGCTGCTCTCACAGCTCCTGATCACACCGACATCTTGCAGGGAGTGGAGGATGAGCACAACGTTGTAAGGACACCACAGCACAAAGAAGACCCCCACCAGAGTAAGGACTAAGCAGAGAGCTCTCCTGGAGCCAGGTATCTGGGAGGTGTTGAGCACACAGGCGATGCGGGAGTAGCAGAAGGTCATGAAGAGGAAGGGGAAAAGGAATCCCAGGATGTTTTGAATCACTCGAAAGACAACTTTCCAAAATAAATGTTCCTGGCCATAATCCTGGGTGCACATGATGGTTTTGTTGTGAATTTGACTTGTGCTGGTGAAAAGACCATCAGGAATGGAGAGAGATATGGAAAGGACCCACATCGCCAACAAGACGAGGATGGAATTCCTCCACACTGTCGAGCTGTGAGGAGACCAAGCATGAACTATCTGCAGGTACATGTCCAGGCTCATGCAGCTCACAAAGAAGATGCCACTGTAGAAGTTCAGAGTGTACATGGCATTTAAGAATGGGCACAAGATGTCCCAGGTGACCCACTGAGAAATGTACAGAGCCCAGAAAGGAAGGGTCAGTAGCAGGAAGAAGTCTGAAACCACCAAGTTCAGCAGATACAACTCCGTCATCTTCTTTTTCTTCTTGATGTACATGAGGAGGACAGTAAACAGGAGAGCATTCCCAGCCATTCCAAGCAGGAAGATGACGGTGTAAAATGATGGCAAGAACACCCTGCTGAAGGAGAGCACCTCCTCTTTGGTGCAGAGGCCATAGAGCCCGTAATCCTCCTCATCCAGGTATTCATATGGGTACTCACTCGAATTGACAGCATCCAGCCATGAGTCTGTGGTTGTTGCTGTCACTCCTGAGGTTGTATTTGACCAGTGGCTGCCTAGGAGAAAGGAAAGGGGATCAAATGTTCCAATTCACACAGGAAGCAAACAGCACATCACAGAGGGAACGTGAAACACATCTCTGAAACACACAGATGTTTAGTTCATAGAATCATGGAATAGTTTGGGCTGGAAGGGACCTTCAAGATCATCTCATTCCTGTCATGGGCAGGGACACTTTCCACTATCCCAGGTTGCCTGTAGCTCTGTCCAACTTGGCCTTAGACACTTCCAGGGATCCAGGGGCAGCCACAGCTTCTCTGAGAACCTGTGCCAGGGCCTCACAGCAAAGAACTTCCTCCTAACATCTGGTCCAAACCCACCCTCTTTCAGTTGGAAGCCATTCTCCCTTTTCCTGTCACTCCATGCTCCTGTAAAAAGTCCCTCTTTGTCTTTCTTGCAGGCTCCATTCAGTCACTGGAATTTCATGGGTTTAAATTTCTGCCACTGTCTGGTGAGTATTTTGTGTGCTGAACAATTTGGCCTTTGCCTAAGCACAGGGATAGCTGTCTACATGTACATATTAAAAAAAAAAAACCAAAACCAAAACCCCAAATTAATTCTGCTTTCCTTACTCAGACACATAAAACTTAAAAATGAATGAGCACAGTTTCCTCTGACATACGTCACTACTTCCTCCTGGCACCACCACAAGCTTTTAGTGAAGTTTCTGCTCCAAATTACAGGAAATCCACCACCACAGCTCACTGTGAGCTGCTTATATTCACCTGGGTCACTACTGAGAAAGCAACATCTCAATTCTTGGTAAAGAAGAACCTGCCACCAGCACCTTTATGTTAGTGGGGCTGTTCCCAGAAGGGAAATGCTGAACATCTCCCTGCTCCTGGGAGGACACGGACCCCTCTCCATGCCAACTCTAGGACAACAAGACATGGATTCTGGTAAAAGGCATTTGTAAGTTGAAAATACTGATTTCATAGGATCCCAGAATGATTTGGGTGAAAAAACCTTGAAGAACATCTTGTTCCAGCCCTCCTGCCCTGGGCAGGGACACCTTCCATTATCCCTGGCTGCTCAAAGACTCATCCAAGGTGAGGACACGTAGGCACCAGAATCCAGTCCTGAATTAGGGTGAGAGGGAGAGATTCAGCTGGAAGAACATTGCTGGAGTCACTTCTGCATGACACAAGGCATGAGACAACCCCTGCAGTGGTCAATCATGGGAACTGTGGGCGTCACAGATGGTTGCAGCCCAGATTTCAGGAAATGGTGAGTGATTGGGAGCCTCCTACTTTTGGGATCTGATTTTCAAGCAAAAAAGCTGTCCCTGAGGAGCCCATTTCACACAGTAGGAGATGGGACTTTCCTGGTGCTGTTGGCACTTTGAAGGTTAATGAGGAGTTTATAAATCAAGGTTAATCTTTTGGCAGCAAAACAAAAAACAGTTTTGCAAAAAATTGTGTAAACACCCCTCTACCCCTAAAGCAGGCATTTTTTTTCAACTATGGCCAAAGCTACCCATCTTTTCCCTGGAGCTCATTTTCCAGCAATCCCAAAGAGGCCTGGCTGTGTAGCTCTGGTCTCTCCTCGAGGATCTGTTTGTCCCTGCAGAGATGTGCAGGGTTTAGGGATGGCTGCCTCCCCACAAACACCCAGGGAAAGGGGTGCCCCTCCACCCCAGAGCTCAGAGTGGGCGTGCAGCTGTAAGGGGTGAAGCTCTGGACGTACCTGCTGTGGTCCCATGACTGAAAAGGCTTAAATACCCATTCCAGGCAGTTCCAGGCATCTAAAAAGAAAAGAAAAATGGGTTTGAGCAGGATTGAAATGTTTTTGTGCTGTCTCACAGTTCTTTGGCAAGTGCTGCAGAGCACTTCAGACAGAGCAGTGGGAGAGCAGGGATCTGCCATGGGAAAGAGCCACAAAAAGACTTGTCTGGGAATGAGCTTTTTAAAATTTCTTTTCTGTGTCATATTTTGGAGGGAATTCACCCTCAGCTGTGACTGCAGACCTTTGGAAGGAAACCAAGGCTGCTGAACACAGCAACACCCGAGACTCATAAACTCCTTCCCCTCACACCCCCTCTGCCCACACCAGCACAAACCGTTCCCAAAATTTGCATTTGGGGTCTCTTCCAGCCCACTGAGATGTCTGTTCTCCCTCTGCCACATCCTTCTCCCTCCACATCAGCCCAGCACTGGCGCTCACATCCCCATCCCGTACCTCAGAGTGGAAGGGAGGGCTGAGCTCAGTAATTAATCCCAGCCCCAAGCTGGCTACCCCTCCAAAACACAAGAGAGCCTTGCCAGGTTTCTTGTGTGGCCTTGTCTACAAGCAAGAAGCAGAAAAGGCACTTACAGGAGCTTCTTCTCCTCTGTCCATCCTGCCAGAGGCTTGAACCGAGCTTTTAGGAACTTCTTTCGTTTGTGCAACAGGACAGTCAGGAAATATGAGCTCAGCATAACCTCCCTGGCTTTGTTTTGTTTTCCTGCTTTTTATCATTCCTTGGCAGCTCTGGAAGAATGATCTCCACCCTGTTTGAGCATAACATCTACAAGAGCTCCCAGGGCTGAGCCCCTGCTGTAAAAATCCTTATGTTTTCCAGGAAATGATGCTGCAGGATCCTCATCCTTGGCAGACCAGAAATGGCAAAGGCATTTCTGATGAAGTGGTTTATTGGAGGAGTTTTTGGGCATCAGCATGGGTGAGTGGTCACACTCCTGCTTGTTTCCTCATCTCACCAACAAACAGGGCCATGAGGACACCCTGGCTGTGCCAAGGCTTCCCCTGTGCCAATCCCAGTGCATTTAATTCACCCCAAACCAGCCTGGTAAAAACAAGAGAGCAGAGCAGCAGTGATGGCCACAGCTCCACATCCACAGAGATTCACAGAGGATTCACAGAGAGAAATTTGTTATTTTTACCCATTTCCATGTTTGCCACCATCAGCTGCTGCTGCACTTAAAATATACCCTGTAATACATATCTATTGCTATAATATGTGTGCAACACACACATTAGCAGACAGCAAGAAGCCACTCATAGAGCTGAGACACTGGACACACACACAAGGAAGCTGCAGGTGACAGAGGTTTCATTAGGCCAGCAATTAAAATGAAATAAGTTTTTGTTTTTAATTGAGTTTCTGCCCTGAAGCAGAGAATTAAACGTGCCTCTGAAAGTCACCGGAGAAAGTGGCCTTCACTGTAATTTATTACAAGATATTAACTCAATTTCAGGGCTGGTAATTGCATCGATTTTTTGTTTCCTTTCAGACTGCAGGGCCCTAATGGCTTTGGCAATTAAAGTAACCAGATTAGGGGTAATGGGCAGCACATTTAGAGAGATGCAGGCTTGTCTGAGCCACTTTATTTTGTGCTGCCCAAAATGCCACATGTGGGTGGCAGAGTGACCCTGCAGGAGCAGCAGCTCTGCCTTCCCCCAGCTCGGAGATGGGGAGGTACAAACAGCACACAGGAGCACTGGGCTTAGGGACAAAAGGATTTATATTTGCTGTTTTGCTCTGACAAGTTCTCAAATTTAGGAGAACGTTTTAGGCATCTTTGGGATCCCAATGGATTCTTCTTCCTCTTCCAGAATATGGTTTAGATCAGGAGCAATTTCTAGGCTGTCTCTGGGCATCAAAATCCTGGCACAGAGTGGGGGTTAAACGAGGTCTGCTTGAAAGCTGAAATATGGGAAAATATAGTCAATGACATAATTCAGCAGCAAGAAAATCAGACTGAGGGAAAGCCAGAGAAGCTGTGGCTGTCCCATTCCTGGAAGTGTTCCAAGTTGCATTGGGCTTGGAGCAACCTGATCTGGTGGAAGGTGTCCCTGACCATGGCAGGGAGTGGAATGGGGTGAACTTTAAGGTCCTTTCCAACCCAAACCATTCCATGATTCTGACATCTGGTGGAAGCTCTTCAGCAAAAGGACTAAGAGCCCAAATTTCACATAATTTCAGAAATGTTTGTTGCTGGTTGGGGTTTATGTACAAATCACAAACAGGACAGCACTGCTGATGAATGTGTCTCAAGCTGTTTTATTTTCTAGCATCAGTATCATTACAAAGTCGTGACAATGGGAAGATGCCAGGAGCTCACATCCCAGGCAGCAGACCAAGAACTTAATGTTACAACTCACTTTAAAAGTTTTTTGACTAATTACACAAAGTAAAAGCACATTGATAGTAGTTCTAACTATTATAAGCACACGTACCTTTGGTTAAAACAATGCTTGCTTATTTCAAATACAATACCTGCTTGTAAGCTTTGAGATACAATGCACAGAGCTCTATTATTAAGCTTAGAACTTCTTAATATCTCTAGATATACTATTGGAGCAGATACTATATATCTCTAGATATATAATAATATCACTATATATACTTTTTTGTAGCTGAGGGAGTTATTTTAGATAAGTGTTAATAGACAGACCATTGTTCTATTTGTCCTTACTTTCTACTTAAATAATTTTTCTGCTGACCAATTTTGTGGCTACTGTTTCTCTCTAATCACAGTTTTGCTGTTTCTGGGGCTTGCCTTTTGCAGCTTTCTCAAAACCCTCTGATTTTAAGGATTCCCACAGTGTTTAGGTGGGAAGGGACCTTAAAGACCATCTCATCTCATAGGGAAGACGTGTGCTGGTGTCTTTACAAACAATTCCAGGGGGAGGGGAATGGCTGTCAATGGCTTTGAAACGGGGCTTAATGTCTCTACCTGATTCAAGTAGTGGGTTTATTACAGAGCCCGGGCAGTTTGACTCCTGAAACAGCCAAATGGGGCCGCATAACCTTGAGTTTCTAAACTTTGGGGTAAAATGACAGGTTAGAGGGGGGAATATGAGGTAGGTGGTTCGGGAAGGCGGCACCTCCCTGGTACCTCGGCCAGAGGGGGAAGGCAGAGGGCAGCGAGCGGCGGAGTTTGGGATAAAAGGAGGCTGCGCCCTCCGGGACCGAGAGAGAGAAAACCCCGCGGGGATGTGCCCCAGGGCCTCTCTCCTTTACTGAATGAAGCTGCAGGATCCTCTGTCTCCTGTATGGACACTGCCTCTTCCCAGCAGGGCTTCCCTACGCTCCATCGCCATCCCAGGGACACCTTCCACTGTCCCAGGCTGCTCCCAGCCCTGTCCAGCCTGGCCTTGGGCACTGCCAGGGATCCAGGGGCAGCCACAGCTTCTCTGGCCACCCTGTGCCAGGGCCTCACCAACTCCCAGGGAACAACTTCTTCCCAATACCTAACCTAAAGCTCTTTCCTTTTTCTTTAAAAGTGTTCGCCCTTGTCCTGTCAGCCCTTGGGTGTTGCCAACAGTCTCTCTCCACCTGACTCCACGTCACAGTGGAACAACACGAGACGTTTATGTAGCGAAAAGCAGACAAGCCGCAGAACCACCAGCAGCCGTTTTTCCGCCTTGTTGCCGGAGCCAGTGTTTTGGTGTTTTTGGGGCTAACCCAGAGTCGGAGCCCCCGGCCGGCTCTCGGTACCGCGAACCCAGGACTGAGGCCGGGACTGAGACCAGGGC
>NW_005054474.1:737950-741015 GCF_000277835.1 Geospiza fortis | reverse complement strand
GGGCGGGACCGCCGGGCACACAGCCTGAGTTCTGCAGGCGTTGCGGGTGCCTAGGGCTGGAGCCAGGAAGGGCTCCCATGTGGGGGGAAGGTGACTGGGGCAGGAGTGGAGCAGAGGCCCCGTGTGGGGACGTGGGGCAGAAGGCCGGAGTGCGGTGAAGGTGCCTGGGCCGCAGTGGGGAACAGTCCCCATGTGGGGTGCGGGGGCTGGGGCTGGAGTGGGGAAGGGTCCCCACGTGGAACTAGGCTGGCGGAAAGCAGCCTAGGGGTACCCAGGGCCTCCCCCTTGCCGGGAGGGATGCTGGGACCTGTCACCTTCCCACCCGTGGTCCTCCCTCAGTGTCCCTCCCTCGCGGGTGACACCGGTCACACAGGTGCCCTGACCTCCCTGTTCGGTTTGGCAAGGTCAGGGCAGCCGGGCCGTGTGTTCCACCCAGTTTCTTCTGCCCTGTACCCATCTTGGTCTGAGCTGAAGGTCACAGAAACTTCCCGTGGTGGGTGAATTGTTTCACTTTTAATATAATTTTCTTGTGTAAATCTCACCTCTGGCTGTCTCCTCCTCTGCTGAGTGATTGAGAGCTCTTGTTACCTTCTCTGAATGAATCAGGCTAAAATTATAGTTTACATTCAGCAAATAAGAGTGGTTATAGCACAGGCCAAATCCTAGAGAGATAGAGAGACCAAATCCTTTTGCCTTGCAGAGGAAATGGTTTGAGAACCAGTCTGCCTGCTCACATGGGTGTGCTCGAAACGCTGCACAACCAGGGAGCACGGCCGCCTTTGAAATGTCTCTTCTGCCTAAAGTTACTGGCACCTGCTTAATGAAATTCCTCTTGGTTTATTCTGAGAGCTTGGGGCCTTTCTAAGTGCCCCTGAGCTGTGTTTTGCTGTTGGTGATAAAGCTGAACAATAGCAGTAGATTTTTTCCTAGCAGGGCCTTCTGTGGTGTCACTGGCAGAAATTGTCATTAACTGAATGATGCATATGCTGAGCACTGAGGAGGGAAGGGGTCTTGGTGTAATCCTTGCAATTCCCAACACAAAAAGCTGGGAAGTTCTGGAGCATGGTCTCACTTTGGTGATGATGATGGTTCTGTGAGTGGAGCCCTTCTCAAGCTGTTGCTGCTTTTTATTTTCCTTGGGGGAAGGTGAGAAGTCATCTGTGGATGACTTCTCCTCCTGATGTGACCCCTCACGAGTCTGCACCTATTGAGGGCTTCAAGACTTGCTCAACTCCTTGGCAGTGGCTGTTCTCCATCCCTGTGTTCTCCACCAGGAATTTGGAATTATGTTGATGTGGGATAGGCTGTGGTGACTGAGGAGCTGCCAGGTGGGGCTGACCTTGTGCAGCAGCTTGTGCTTCCCAACCCAGCTGCTGTGGCTGCTGCTCTTGGCAGGGAATGAGGGGGAGAAGTGAACTTTGCTGAGGTCAGAAGTGCCATAAAGGACCAGCCTGCGAAAGCCAAGCAGAGTGGTGAGGCATGGAATTCCTAAAAGGAAAGGCAGGCAGTGACCAAAGCTTTCTGTCGCTGCCTGTGGCTATGAGGGGATCACTGCCATCTCTGAATAGCAGAAATTTGTTGCTCTCCTACATTTTTTTTTTGTTTTGTTTCATTGTTACCTCTCCTGGTAAGCACAGTCCTGCTTCCCAAGGTTTCGCTTTAATTAAACCATCTGTGCCTGTTCTTATATCTCACTACCTGGATATTTGTGATAAGGGATTTTCTTGTCCTAAAGATTCTCTTTATTTGGAGTTTCCAAAACCTGAAGGGAGGTTCTTTGTCTTCACAGCCACAATGTCACCCAGCCAGGAATCCATTTACCCTGACTATGAGACAGAGACCAGCCAGACCTCGAAGCTGATAAAAAAGTTTAAGGAGACGCCGTTTGTGCCCATTGGTGAGTTCAGAAATGGAGAAATGTGTTTGCACAATCAATGTGGGAAACACCATCACTGTTCACCTTTTTTCTGTAAACAGGAAATTACTTTGAAATTACCTCCCCATAATAGTTGTCCTAAAAGAAAGAGAGAAATTAATGAGGTCTATTACCTTAAATAAAAAAAAAAAAAGAAGCTACAAGTATAAGATAAAAGCCCCAACAAATAAACCCTGAAAGGATTTTTAGGTGAGGCTAGAAAACATGTGAAGGTGATGCTGTCAAGTGGTTTAGGAGTGTGTTGTGCAGCTGTTCTGGAGCACAGTTCCTGGGAATTTTGTGACCCTTACAAAGTGACTTAAAAGCTATCGAAATACGAACCAGAAGGATTTGAATTACAGCCTGTGTGGTAAATGTTTCAGCCCTCTGCTACTATCACTTAGTTTCAAATGCATTTTTTAGTAACTTTTGTGTTACTCCAGCTTGAGGAAGTTGTTCAGTTCTCAGCCTCTCTGTTGAGATTCCCAAAAAGCTTCTGAGGGGAGCAGGGATCAGCTTTTGTGTGACACAGGACACGTTTTGATTTCCAGCCACCTTAAATAGAGAGCAGCAGGGTCACTTGGGGTGAACTGTTCCAAGCTTTTGCCAGCACATTTCCGTCACTGCTTCCGTGCTTGCTGCACTTTGTCTCCACCTTGCTGGGCTGTACCATGAACTCCAGGAGTTCCAGTTCCCTGAAGCAGGTTGGCAGAGCTCAACTTTGACCTGTGTCAGAGCTGGGCTGAAGGCCCTAAAACTGTTAATTGGTATTTAATGAGAGTGAATTATGTGTTTACAGCTTTCTGGTGGCACTGGTAATGCTCTGGCTCAGGGAAGACAAACTGCCCGTGCTCTGCTCAGTAAAATATACACAGCACTTAAATCTTGGCATGCACCTATGAACTGTGCAAATAATCCTAAAAATGGAATGAAATAGATGGAATTGGAAAAAGGTTGTATATTTCTCTGTGTATTCTGTGAAAGCATGTCATGGTTTGACACTGGCACAATGCCAGTGCACCATGAAAATATACTTCCCTGGTGTTTGCTGTGAGATGTGACCAGGAAATAAGCAAAGCAGGCCTCTACCTTAGAAAAAAAGTTTATTAACTAAACTTCAAAAGGAAAAAAACCACACACACACACACAC
>NW_005054474.1:731992-737205 GCF_000277835.1 Geospiza fortis | reverse complement strand
TGAGGGGTCAGGCCTACCTCTGCCGGGCTGCAGGTGTTTCCCTCCCCCGCCCAGCTCGAAGCTGGGCAGGGGAGGCCTTGCCTCTTTGCTGGCCGGAAATCAAAGAGGGAGCCCAAGGGAGTGCTCTGCTTCTAACCCCTGTGTTCTCAGAGGTGCATCCACCCTCAGTGGCCAAGCCTGGTGTCAGTTTAGAATCTGAACACCTATTGGCCTCTGGCCACTCCATTCCCAGAAAACCTGCTTCCTGTAAACCCACAACAAAGCATCAGTGTTGGAGCTGGTAAAGCTGAGGCTGTTTGCTCTGCTGAAGGGCTATCAGTGAATTCTGGCCCTGGGAAAGAGACCTGGTGGAGCCTCCCTCCTCACAGCCTGGGGATGATAACGTGTGACTTGTCCTGTCCTGGTGGCACCTGGCCAAATGTGACAACACCCAAAATAGCAACTGCAGCAGGCCAGTGAATACATCAGGGAGCATTCACACACTGATAGTCTGAGCATCACCTGGGTGGAGGTCTTGGCTGTGTCTGTGCAAGAAAGGAGGTGTGAGGAGCCCTGGTGCTGTCTGAAAAATATCCAAGGAATTCTCACACCTTGAGCTGTAATGCCAAAATCCTTTGGCATTTTAATGCTGATGGAAGTCTCTTGCTCTTGCCTGCACTGATTGCATTGAATGAGGTAGCACTGGAGTAAAACCAGGGCTAGGATTTACCACTCCACAAAACCAGAGTGATTAGACCAAAACAGGCTTATTTTAGGATGAGAGAGAATGGCCTCAAGTTGTGCCAGGGGAGGTTTAGACTGGATATTAAGAAAAATTTCAAGGAAAGGGCTGCCCAGAGCAGTGGTAGAATCACCATCCATGTAGGGATTGAAAAACTGTATAGATGTGACACTTGGGGACACGGTTGTGGGGGTCCCAGTTGCTGGAATACCAGTTGTGGGTTTCTCTGGCTCTGGATTGAAGGCACCTGAGACAGTGGTTCATGTTTGGACTCAGGTGTTTATTATTTCTTATCAGTAAAACAGTCTCACTACTGTTACTTCAGCAGCTTTTCATCAGAAGGCACAAAATGGCCAACAATCTCTTGTTCCAAGGGCTTTTCAGACTAAACTATCCAATGAAGAACTGACACCTGGATTATTTTCCCTTTTAACCCAATAACTGATCGCACAGAGCTGCAATGGTGACTTTTCTGCCCAATTACACAACGCCACCCAAACCCATGGAGAAGGAGGAAGAAGAAGCATGACGAAGAAACCCAGGATGACACCCTGTGCCCTCCATCTTGCTTCCATCCACAACACACTAAAAATCCCAAACCCTCAATTTCTCACCCAGTGGCACACCTGCACTGCTCTCTATAATCTGTTTCACACTTTTGTGGATTCCAGTCTATCTTGAAGTCTGGGAAACTTTCTCCATGGATGAGGGTCAGAGTCAGTGCTGCCCTGGGGGTCAGGGCACCCCAGAGCAGACAGAGAAATATTCCCACTGCCCTGGGTTTCCACACACAGTTTAGTGGTGGGGGTTGTTTCCCCTTGGCAGTTGTGGGGGAATGGTTGGACTCAGTGATCTTCAGGGTCTTTTCCAACCCAAACAGCTCAGTGGTTCACAGGCTGTTTTGTTTAGGTGGGTCCCTTCACTCCTGGTGCCCTGGATCTCCACTCAGAGGGATGCTCTGGTTGCCTTGCAGGGATGGCTGGCTTCACTGCCGTGGTGGCCTACGGGCTGTACAAGCTGAAGCACAGAGGTGACATGAAACTGTCCCTTCACCTGATCCACATGCGTGTGGCAGCCCAGGGCTTCGCCGTGGGAGCCCTGACGTGTGGTACGTATGGAATTTGAGCTCTGCTTGGGAATGGCAAACCATGGAGAGCCTCTTGTATCTCTCCAGTGGATAACAGAGCTGGCATGGCTGGGTGGAAGCATCCAGAACCTTTATTTCAGGATGTTTGTGCTCCTTACTGCTGCTCAGTCAGCCTTGCTGGAGTAATCTGATTTTATGTATTTAAGTATGTAATTTCAGAGTAGCAGTTTTGATTATGTCTAGATGTGGAATTTGAGGTTCTGCATCTCTGCCTCTTACAGACCAAAAAAAAAGAAAACATTAATCTGACATTAAATGTGTTGCTGTTTATGAATTTAATGCATTGGAAGATCTACAGCATGTGTAGACCATGGTATTACATATTTATATATATATATATATGTATATATTTTATATATACACATGTATGCAATATATATGCATATGTGTATACATACACATACTGTTAGATGTATATATATGTGTGTATATATATATTATATATATATGTATGTATTTTTTCAGGACTGGACTTGTGTCTCTGAATGCACAGGGACGCTGTGCCCCTGATCTGTACATCCCAGGTCTCCTGTGTGTGTAAATGTCTGTCCCATGAAACACTGTTTGTCTGTACTGCATTGCCAGCAGGAACATCAGAAAAGCTTGACTTTGGCCACAAAATCAACTAGAATTAGCTCAGGATCTGCATTTTCATAAATTGCATATTTTCATACCCAGTTTCTCTGTATATGAAGAATTTTGTAGTGTTTACTAAAAAATGCAGCTGAGGAGGAAGGGAAATTCTGTCTTGCTGAGAAATGTTCAGATTTTGAATCCCATAATTTCTAATTTAACACATTTCTTTAATTGTGTTTTTTACTTCTATCCTGCAGGGGTGCTATATTCCATGTTCAAGGAGTATGTGGTGAAGCCCAAGGAATAGTGGGAAGCTGTCTGAAATCCCTGTCCTGGTGGTGGCCTGTGTACTGCAGCTCCAAACCTCCTACTGAGGGGCTCTTGAAGAAAACAAATAATACATGGCATTAGAGAATTGTTCTATTTTGTGTATGGTACACTGTGCTGAACTTGGCAGCCTCAGAATGTGACCTGTGGCTATTGGGGTCTGGGTCTCTCTGATTGACACCACCACATCCCAGTTTTTAAGGGATATCATGGAGTGCAATCCCTCTATCTTCCCCTTCAACTCAGTCCTAAAACTGGTGATTTCTTCTGCTGTTGTTGCCCAAAACCATGATGTCTGAACTGGCTTCTGTCAGGAAAGCCTTGCTGTCATTTTCTATCCTCTGCCTCCAACTTTGTAATTTAGATGCTTCCAGTAGCACTAAATGACTTCTAAAATATTGAGAGCTATATAAACATCTATATTTTTTATTTAAAGCATAGAGATAAGTATGTCGCAGCTATTTAAATGTTATATTTATTCATTGTTAACGAAGACACAGGCTCCCTATTTTTGCTATATCAGACCCTTGGATTATGATATTTTGTAACTTTATTTACAGTGTTCTTCTGAGTAACATCTAAATGTAACATTTAAAATACAGATTGTGAAAACTTAACTTTAATTTGGTGGTTTAATGCTTTTAAAGTGTACGATCTAGCTGATTTCTGCAGTACTGTTCCCCACAGAAAATTTTAAAACATTTAAATCTGAAAAGACCCCCCATCACCTTTGAGGTATTAAAATCCTTGTTTGTGAGTTATTTACACTCAAACTCCTTGTACTTCCAACAGCAGTCATAAAAATAAAAGTCAATTTTTAAAAACACATTTTCCTGTCAGCTGACGTTCCAGGGTGACAGTCTCAGATGTTACCTGAACAAGGCACAAACTGCACCTACCTGTCTGTGACCTATTGTACAGAGCAGGAGCAGATTAAACACAAATAAAAGTGAGCAGTGGAGGTTATAACTTCTGTGGCCTGTTGTATGGAGCAGGAGCAGATTAAACACAAATACAAGTGAGCAGTGGAGGTTATAACTTCTGTGGCCTGTTGTATGGAGCAGGAGCAGATTAAACACAAATACAAGTGAGCAGTGGAGGTAATAATTTCTGTGACCTGTTGTACAGAGCAGGGAGAGATTAAACACGAATAAAAGTGAGCAGTGGAGGTTATAACTTCTGTGGCCTGTTGTATGGAGCAGGGGCAGATTAAACACGAATAAAAGTGAGCAGTGGAGGTAATAATTTCTGTGGCCTGTTGTATGGAGTAGGGGCAGATTAAACACGAATAAAAGTGAGCAGCGGAGGTAATAACTGTTCGCCTATGGATTTGTTGGCGGGGGACTCCTAGCCCGCAGCAGAGTGATGGCGTGAGCTGAATAAAAATCCCCTGAGGAGGAAAAGGGAATTCCCAGCCTGGTGCTCTCCTTGACTCCCAGCTGCTATCACCCTGCTGCCCTTGGCTGCTCCCACACAGATGAGGAGGGACCCGACGCCTTTTTCTTTCTCTGTTCCTACCACCGTGAAGGGAGCAGAAGGAGCAGAGGGGCCGGGATCGGTGCGGGAATTGCGGGAATGGCGATAGGGAGCGGTGTGTGAAGGGGAGCCATCATGGCGGCCGCGCTGAGGGGAAGGGCGCGCGCGTTGCCATGGGCACCGCATCGGGCCCGCAGCGGGAGCCGGGGCCGCCTCTCCGGTGCCGCCGCTGCCCAGAAGGAACGGGGGACAGCCGGGGACACCCTCCCGGTGCGACCCTCCCGGTGCCCTCAGGAACGCGGCTCGGGTAGGCAGGGGGAGGTGCGGGAAGCGCGGCCAGGAGTTCCCGCCATGGGGGAACAGCGCGGCGCTGCCGGGACCTAGCAGGTCCTGGCAGGTCACAGGGGTGGTGGCAATCACAGCTACAGGTTTTCAGTTAAAATATATAAACGCAAACACCAGAAATTCTGCCCCAAAATGGGCGAGAAATTCTTTCTGCAAAGCCCTGGGAAGGTCTGGCCAGGGAGGGTGTGGAGTTTCCTTCTCTGGGGACATCCCAAAGCCACCTGGGTGAGTTCCTGTGTCACCTGCTCCAGGTGATCCCACCTTGGAGCCCTCCTGGCTGGAGCCAGGGATGGTTTAGAGGAGATATTCTGGAATATTTCATCAATATTCTGGAGATATTCTGGAATATTTCATCACTGGAAGTGTTGAACCTTGTGAAAAATGCATATTTTATGATTGGCTTTTCGCAAATATTAAAATGTATGTGTTATGTTAGAAAGTTATGCTGTACTAATTTTTTTAGTAGTGTGTTAAATATAGTTTTAGCTTATAACATAATGTTAAAATAGAAACTATGCTATGTAAAATACTTTTTAAAGAAAGGACTCACAGCGAGATAGGAGCCACAGGACACCTAAATCTTTCAGATGTGAAAAATGTCAATCACTTGTTTTTAAAAAT
>NW_005054474.1:699870-731644 GCF_000277835.1 Geospiza fortis | reverse complement strand
CAGTTTCTATTTTAACATTTTTTATAACCCAAAACTGTATTGAACACACTACTTAAGAGAATTAATACAGCATTACTTTCTAACACAACACATACTCATTTTAATATTTGCGAAAAGCCAATCATAAAATACGCATTTTTCACAGTAGTGTGTTCAATATTGTTTTAGGTTATAACATAATGTTAAAATAGAAACTATGCTATGTAAGATAATTTTAAAGAAAGGACTCGCAGTGAGATAGCAGCCACAGGACACCTGAATCTTTCAGAGAAAGAGAATTTATTGCTCTCTTATCAGAAGAAACGAACTTCTCCCTGCCTTGCTCAGCCGTGAAGACACAGTTAGGATTAAGAGGAAGAAGTTGACACTGCCCAGACAGAATCCTGTGTTTGAATGGAATTTATGCATCATGTATGAGATGTATGAATATGCAACAGGCTGTTGTTTTTAAGGGTTAATCCTCTTTTTTGGGCTTATATTGCCCAGAAAGAGGTACCTGGACTGTCCATAACTCTTTGTTTCTATTGTCTCATATTGTCCTAGTCCAAATTGTCCAAATTATTATTACTCTAATTATATTACTATTTTTATAACCATTTTGTTGCTATTAAACTTTTAAAATTTTAAAAAACAAGTGATTGGCTTTTTTCACAAACCTTTCAGTGTGGAGCACTTCATCCCTGGAAGTGCTCAGATCCCACGTGGATGTGGCACCTGGGGACAAGATTTGGTGGTGGCACTGGGTTAATGGTTGGACTCAAGGACCTGAGAGGGCTTTTCCATTGTAGCATTATGGGATTGGAGCTGCACCTTGAGTACCATGCACATTTCTGGCCTATAGATAAGTAAATAACTCAATAAGTTGTGAAATAATAAATTAATCAGCAATGCAGTCTAAGTCAAGAAAATTCTGAGAAAAATCATGAAGCCTAAAATAGTTACTCTACTAAGAATTCTAGGATATTTTCAGAACAGAGACAGCTACCGTTTGAAGATGTTCTTGCTTATCTTTGCTATCTTTAAGGTCAGTAGCTAAACCAATCAAGAGATCCAATCTAATTATAAACTTAATTATCAACCTAAAGGTTACTGAAACCAAAAAAGCTGTTTACATTTTATATCCAGTTTGCTTAAGTAAATGGAATGGACTCCTTATCTCTGTAGGTTTCTTCCAAATCTCAGAATTGACTTTAATCAATTAAAATTAAATTTCCAGCCTCACTGACTCAGTTATTCTTTGATCCCTCGTGCCCAGAGCCCTGGGGGCTGTGCAGAGGCACCAGACTCTGCTCTTTGCACCTTGTCCAGGTGACTCTCTGCCCATAAAATACACAAAGGGACACTCTGCCTTTTGGTGCATTAATCAGGTTAATTGGATTTCCCTCAGTGTGGGAAAGGCCCTGTGCTAATTACTCAGTGCAGGGCGTGCCTTTGAAGGTATTTATGTAATGGTTTTCCTAGACCAAAGGTACAATAAGGTTTTTTTGCCCACAAAAAATGTCAAACAGAAGGAGAAAGGGGCTGCAGTTTATCAGAAAACTGTCTTTAGTCATCCTAAGAAAAAGTTTGGGTAGTGATATTAATATTTTAAAATATCTACTAATAATATATTGTTATAATTAAATATACTTAATAATTAATATATTATTATTTAGTTATTTATTGATATCACTCAGTGATTAGAAATTTGCAGGAAAGGTGTAAGCAATACTTTTGTCTTGCCTGAAGGGAGCATAAGGAAGAAAATATTTTTCTTCCTCTCTCATGAACCCAAAAATGGGGGGATTTGCACCTTTCCTGGACGTGGGCAGGGAGGCTGGATGGTCCCAAACCCTCCAGTGTGGCCTGGCTGCCACATTGGCTGGGATTTGGCCCCAACCTGCTCCTCTGTTAAAATGTTTATTTAAACAGGTCTGTTTAGGAACGTTTGGAAACTTTGCTTTTTGAATTCTGAAGTGAAAAAGACCCAACAGCTTTTTTTTAAAGGGCTGTTTAAAAGCCATTTATGGAAAAAGGGACTTGAAGCAGGGCTGGAGAGGAGGAGGAGGAGGTGTGTGGTGGTGTTCACAGGGGTCCCAGGACAAGGGAAGAGATGAGAATCTTGACTCCATGTTTCAGAAGGCTGATTTCTTATTTTATGATATATTCTATTAAAAATATATATATATTAAAACTCTACTAAAAGAATAGAAGAAAGGATTTCATTAGAAGGCTAGCAAAGAATAGAAAGGAATGATAATAAAATCTTGTGACTGACCAGAGAGTCTGAGACAGCTGGACTGTGATTGGCCATTAATTGAAAACAATTCACATGAAACCAATCAAAGATGCACCTATTGCATTCCACAGCAGCAGATAATTATTGTTTACATTTTGTTTCTGAGACCTCTCAGCTTCTCAGGAGAAAAAGATCTTGGCAAAAGGATTTTTCATAAAATATGTCCGTGACAGAGGTGGGAGACTGGGCAGGGTCAGGGAGGAAAAGCGGCAGAGCAGCTGCCACAAGGGGATGTTTTTCAGAGCAGTGCTGATCTCTGCTCTCTGTCACTTTTTATTTTCCTCTCCTTATGGTTTTAGTAAACAATGGAGCCAGAGGTAAAAGTGAATGAAGATTTCAAAAGCCAGTTCAAGGCTTATCAGGAGCAACAGCAAAGGCGGCTGAAAAATTTGATGGAGGCCAAGAAGGAGAAGCAGGACAGGCAGAAGAACACTGGCAGCACAAAGGAGATTGTAAGAGCCCTGAGTGATCTAAACCTGTTTAAAAAAGGACCTCCTGTAAAGGAAGATGCCAGCAAAAGGTAAAGGTCTGGCAGCTCCATTCCTTCAGGAAGTCACTGGAGTGTATTTTGCTTATGATCTCATGAAAGTCAGTATTATTAAGCTGAGAGGACACTTTCTGTTTTCACTCACTGGGCTTTCATTATCCTGAGCAGATTCTCCTTGTCCATAATTATCCTCAGGGCATTGTGCTGTGCTCTTTAATGTCAGTATTTTACAAATGAAGGGGCAGCCAGGTACTACCTGACACATTCCAGCCTTTTGGGGTCACTGGCCCCCTCTGAACTGCTGGTTAGTTCCTGCCTAGCTTTAAACTAATAGGTTCTCTACAGGAATCACTTCCAAAGATGGACACAGGCAAAGCTGCTAATGCACAGGCCTGCAGTGGGGAAGTTTTCTCTGGGATTTCTTTGCAGTATATCCTGATTTGGTGGATCATGAGATTACCAGCACACTGGGAATTTTGGTATGGCTCTCCCTTAATCTTGTGTTTTCTTTTGAGCTGAGTACTGGAGCAGAGACTTAAAGCCCCAGCTCAGATCATTTCTCTTCCTCCCAGGATACAGTCAGCCTTTCCCTGTGACCCAATTAATGCTTCTCCTGACTAGAGCAGGTCTGGGGCTGGACACACCCAAAAGGTGTCTGCACTGCTGGCTCTGGGAATAAATCACATGGACTCCATTTCTTCATGGTGGAAAATTTCCCTCTTTATTCACATAACTCCTTTTTATTCAATTTTTCAGACCTTGTGTGTGACTCCAATTCCTCAGTAGCTTTCTTGCCAATTACTTATTGGTTAGCAACAAGTTGTTATTCTGTATTGATTGGTCACTCAAACCCCTGGGGTGTATGTGCAGGGAAAGTTGTTTATGAAAGATGGTTTTTATTTTTCTAACAGTGTAAAACCAGTTTATACAGGTGCCAGGTGTTTTTCACCCAGGAATAGATTGTTATGTTAATGAACTGCTTACACCAGGATTGCTTTCACATGGGAACTTGCAAACTATTAGCTTTGACCAGACCAGCCATTGATTTTAACAGAGCAGGCTTGATTTTATTAAGACTTTCTTATGATTTTTCTACCTTACTGCAGCATCAGCTGTTCAGGCTTTGCTCTGTGGCAGTGGTGAAGCCAGGTGGAGAAATTTTCATGCATTGGTGCCTCACCAGAGCTGTCTGATTTGCCAAGTTAAGCCCCCAATCCAACCTCTTCCCTTCAACATTGTTTTCTAGTAGTCTGTAGAAGATTATGATGGAAATTTGATTTTTAAAAAATTCCTGTGAGGCTGATTCCCATAGTTCAGATGTTTGGCAGAGCAAAGGGATTTAGGTGCTCCCGTGGCACAGCCTGGGCAGTGTGCAGAGTACAGGAAAGCCCAGTAGTTCTCTGCTATTTAGAGTTCAGCACTTTAGGCCTGAGTAATCCCAGAGTTTTTATTTACCTCTCTTGCTGTGTCACTGACTGTCAAAAGTCCCCATTTGCCATGGCAGGTGTGGCAGATAGATCTGGACTGTCCTTTGCTTGTGTACTTTCAGCAGAGTGGTTGTGAGTGATCAAATCCAGGCAGGATTTGTTTTTGGAAGGGATTCACCGGGATGTTCTCTGCAATATTCCCATGACAACACATCAGAGGCTTGTTCCAGGATCACAGGACTCCACATGGCCTGCGGTGACAGTGATTTGAGTTTGTCACTGTTGTTTATAGCAGCAGTCAGAAAACATTCTCCTCTCAGAAGCCTCCCTTCCTTCTAGCCCTGGGAATTCTTTTTTCCTTCCTCCCATCCTACTCCCCAGTCTTGTTTAGACAAGTGTTTAGCTGATATTTCTGCCTTTCTGTTATGTTCTCTCTGTAACTTTATCCTCCCTTCTCTGCTTGGTGTACTTGAATGTATCTAAGTGACTCTCCCCATCATGTAGAGAATCTCTAACAAGAGCTGGGAAAGACACAGTTTGACAAAAGTTAAATTCCTTACTTTTTTTGTAGTTTTTTTTTTGGCCTGAACAGGGCATGCAGTTTGGGAAACCACCTGAATTCCAGGCAGAGCCCTGCTCATAAGCTCCACCTGGCTTTGATTCCTTGAAGGAGAGTGAAAAGGGGCACCTTTGGCCGCCCATTTCTTTGGGCTCATTTTCTGTAGCCTCTCTAACAAGGAGAGTCACTGTGGGGTGGGATGGGAAGTTCCTCAGAGAAGACTCCAGCTCTGTGCACTTGGGATTTCTGTCCATCCTCCTCTAAGTGCTTTTCCTCAAGACTTGGACTCCAGCTCTCAGAAGACCGCACTGCTCAGGTGTGTTAAGAGCTCAGAACTTTTTTTCCACGTTAATCCCCCAACTGTTCAAACTCTTTTGGTTCCGGTGTCTCTAACTGGATCCGAGTTTTGTTGCTCACTCCTCTGAGTAGTTCATGTGGGAATAACTCAGTTCTGCCTTTGCTCACATTGCTCTTTGCTTTCCTCTCCTTTGTGAACAGCTTCCTTTGATCTCCCTTTGATTTGAAGCTTTGAAACACAAGTGCATTTCTTAATTACGCATTGTGAATCCTCTCCTAAACTGGCTGTGCTCTTTGTGGCAGTGCTTTAAGGGGTCCATGGGCAGATGGAGGGTGCATTTAAAAGCTCTCAGGCCCAATGGGTGCTAAGAGCTCTCTAAAACTTCAGAATAAAAAGATTGAGATTATTATTGAGACATCTGACTTGGCTGTGTCTACAGGTACCTACTGTAACAACTGGGCTTTATCCAAACCACATCTCCAAAGTGTAAATATTTAGAGTTAAATGAGAATCTAGGAGTTAATTCGTTTTAGGTGTCTGGGTAACTGAGATCCTGTAGATTATCAGGAACTTCCACATGGGAATCCCAGGGCACTGGAGACCTGCATCTTCTACCAGCAGCAGCTGGGGTCAGGTGGGCAGCCCAAATGTCACCTGTGAGTGGGTAATTGTATTAAATCCCAGGTTTTCTCAAGGACTCTGTGTCAGGGAGCTCAGATAATTCTGAACTCCCACAACTGAATGGAGCCCCTGAGGCCACAGCTCCTGGATTTTATATTTCAAGGACCCATCACATCAGGGCCATAAAGAGATTAAAGTTATTAATTCTCTGGTTGTCTTAGAGAGACGAAACCTTTAAATGTTGCTAAATGTCCTGAAGAATAGGAGAAGCAGGGCTGTTTCTTTCCATTCAGAGGGCTTTTTTTTTGGTATTCTCTGTTTCTAAATGAATTCCAGAAGGCACCATTAACAATACAAACTGATGCTCACAGGGTTCCAGGAGAATCAGCTGAGGACATGGGAAATTGGTCTTTTATGAATTGCTCTAAAACATTGATTTTTTAAAAGACCCCAGGGGCAGCTTTATAGTCAATGCTCTGTTGGCTTCTCTTGGCTTTGTCGAGTACAGAAAAGAAAGCCTGAATGTCCCACATGCTGAATGCTGCCTGATTGCCTCTGAAGAGGCAGGTAAGTAACACTGCAATGACGCTATTTGGTAACCTCAATACACCTGTTCTGTGATGTTTTACCCCAGACAGCTCAAGAAAGTGCAATTTTTATTTTTTTTAAGATGTTATCTGAATAGATCAGATAATCAGCTTGTGTTCTTAGCTGAGGTTTAGGACATTCTGCCTAATTCAGTAAACTCACTCTTGATAAGCTCAGCCCATCTATCATGCAGTTGTTTTATTATTTTATTTCTAGGAGCACCTATTTGTGCATGATTTACCAGTATGGTTAATTTTTTCCCCAGTTTCTTTGAGGCTGAGAATGAGCAGCTGCAGGATCAGCTCCGAGAGCTCCGGGATGAGAACTGCAGGCTCTACAGACTGATGGCAGAGAAAGATTTTGAAATAACAGAGCTCCAGAAAAGAGTAAAGGAGGAGAGGTTGGCTCTGTCAGGTAAACACAGCAACTTTGTGTTCTCCCCATGTTGGTTTGCTTGGTGCTGATGACAAAAAAATGTCCCTGAAAAGAATAGTGCTCTGTTAGGGTATACAGTGATTTCTGTTCCTCATAAAACTGTAAACTTGCACAAAATTGCCACAAAAATAATGATGTTCCATAGAAATAATATTTTGGAAAACTTGCTGTTAGTGTCAAAGAGCTGTGCTGCAATTTTCTCTGCTCTGTAGGGTTAAGTTTCTTATTCAGGCTCCTTTTTTTTCTGCTCGAACAGGGCAGAGGAAGGATGCTGGATGAATGCAAAATTCAGCTTCTAAAGTGATTTTGGTGTTTTTCTGACAACTGAACTGTGCAGGCTGCACCTTCTCCACTGGGTGCCACTGTTGGTCAGGACAGCAGTGATGACCAGGCTTGAAGAGAAGGGCGAAACCAGCAACGAGGAGAACTAAATAACATTAAATTCCACCTTAATCCTTGAAAAGCAGCTGTAGTTTAAGTTTAGGAGAGGTGATAATCTCTTCCTGGTCAGGACCAGGAGCCAGATGTGCTGTTGCAGCTTCTCTGGCTGATGCCAATCCCTTGCCTCTGTTTTCCTCTCAGTATTGTGGCAATCCCCACATGGCTTGGGAGTGAAAAGCCTTGGGTGAGTGTGTGCAATGCATTTGAAGACCAGCAATTTAACATGGAAGCAGCAACCTGGCTTTGGTTAATTTAGTATTTACTGTGATTCTCAGCAGCCGTTATCTGTCCTGAAAACTGAGGTAAAAGTAGCTCCTAGGTGGGAGGGGTAACACAAATCACACAAAGGAGCGAGAACGGTGCTTTTGAAAATAATGAATTGATTTAAAGTGCTTTTAAAAAAGCATTTTAAACGCTTTTAAAATAAATTCCTTCAAAACAATAAATTGTGTTCTTAACAAGGTTTTTAAGCAGTGGCATAGGAACAAATTCTGTTCCCAGCTGTATTCTGTGTGGCTCCCTTAATGTCCCTGGGGCTGTATGGGCCTCAGCATTCACTTGGGAGTGATCTCTCACCTCTCATCCCACCCCAGTCCATGAATATCAGAGAAAAGTGATTACTGCAGAGGATGAAAGAGTTAAGAGCAATGACAGCAGCCAAGTTCAGTCTGCACACCCCCACCAAGGGTTTGTTGTTGCAGGCTCATGTTCCTTGCTGAGCTGGAGGTTTCTGTGGACATTGTTTGCCATGACATTGACTTTGCACTTGTACAAGAGCTTTGCTTCACCTGTGTGGTGTTAACCAGAGCCAGGTGACACAACAGCCAGGCCTGGGGTTTGCTTTGTTTGTGGCACTAATCAAACCCTCCCTGATGAGGGAGCCAGTGACGTGGCTAATTAAAAGAGTCATGCAGTAAAGCTCCCTGTGTAATCCCAAGGGAGTTATAAATAGGCACAATGAAATTTCCTGGACCTTGTCCAGGACCCAGCTGTAATATTGTGCCCGACCTTTGAGGACTGATGTCTAGAAACGTTCACACCTCTGTTCCAGCAACTCCTCCTGTAGTAAACAACCAGGCAAAGCAGAATGTTGCCTTTTTCTGTGATAATGCCAAAAAATCCTGTTCCCAGCTGTCCTTCCCAGCAGTGAGCAAGAAACACCACTGCCCTCTCTAGGTAAAAATGTGGCTACAACCACCATTAAATCTCAGTTATAGAGTATCAGGTAGATTTCTCCTTTTATATTTCTCTGTTGAGTACTATTTGCTTTTTATGAAATATTCTGGGCTGGACAGGATTTGGATTTATGGATATAAACATTGGCACAGTGTGAAATGTGGCTGTGCTGCTGAATCAAAGGGCCAACCCATGCAGCTGGCACCTCTGACATCTCTTCCCTCTCTTGTTCACTGGAGTGCCTGGCACAGCTCAGAGAGGAAGGGATGGAACAATGCAAGTTCATTGTGACAGAGAACAAAAGCCTGCTCTGTTCTGAATCTGAATCCTGCCTGTAAGATGTGCTCTCTGCTTTGATGTGTCCTTTCAGGGGTGTCTGGTTTAGCTGGAGACGTTGCTGCCACTAAAATTGTCGAGTTGGCCAAAAAGAACCGGGAGGTGACTGCTGAGTTTGAGAGTGAGAGAGCCAGAGTGAAGCAGCTGAATCACAGAGTCAAGGAGCTGGAGAGAGAAGTGAGGCATTTTTCTTGTTCTTATTGCATGATAAAACATGGAAAACCAGCCTCTGGGATAAAAAATGGGTTTGGTTCATGTTCCCATGTTGTATTTGCTCTTAAATCTGTGTTTGCTTGGGGTTTTTGTGGTCATTTCTGTCCATGATGTTCCCTCAGCTGTTTCACCTCGGCAGAGGAATCAAACTTCACCTCTGCAGGTGAATATCCTATAGGAAAGGATATCCCCAAGTTATAATGAGCCAAGGATTTATTAAACAGCAATTAGGAATGTTCATTTGTAGAAGCTCAGAGACTTTTCTACCATTTTGTCAATGCTATTTCTCTTTTTTTTTTTTTTGTGAGGAGAGGCAAATTTCACACCTTTATGTCTTACATTCCCGCCTCGTTAAGACCAGTCACTAATTAGTTCTTTATTCTTCTAAGCTTTTGTTATCCCTGTAATGAAAGCTGTTTTCTGGAATAAGTACTTACACAACTGAGACAACACCAAACTATATCATATAAGACAGCAAATCTTCACTCAGACAGATTAAATTTTTTACTTTACTGTGACTTTTTGCCAACCTTTCACAGAAGTAATTTTGCTCAGGTGGCTGCTGAATTGAAAATGAGATGTCCTTATGTCAGTATTTGCTTTGTCCTTTGGCTACTGCTCCTCTTCCTTACACAGTATTGATGATTTTTTTTATTATTTTTATTTTTTTCCTGAACTTTGCTTTCTTAGAAGACATCAGTTAAATGAGTCAATAATGCTGACAGCTGCATTTTGACTCAGCCTTTCACCATCACTTATTATCATGAGTCATGCATCTACCTGAATTGCACCCCAGCTAGCTGAAAGATCAAGAAGTCATAGATTAAATTAAATTTTAGAGAACTCCTGCATAAACCCACAGTGTTCTGGTCACAGGGGTCTTGTCAAACAGTTGGCAGGTTGGCAAACAAGTATCAGGTGTAGTTTGGGACCTACAAAATCACACAAGTAGTGGAGCAATTCATGAATAATTTAAGGAAAAATCAAATTGGTTCCTCTCCTCCACTGCAGAAGTGGAATGACCATTATTCAAACAGAAACATTAAATATTCTCAAATTTTGGCCCAAAAAGAAAGGAGCACAAACATTTCAGGAAGAAGATGAAGATGTGAATGATGTATAAAATGAAAGCAATGTTGGACACTGGGAGGTATCTATAAGAAATTCAGAGTGATATCTAGAAAACACTGTTATTTTACCTATTTTTAGCTCTTTCCTTGCCTGAAAACTGAAAAATCTGTAAATCATAAGTATTTTACCATGATTATTTTCCCCTAAACAGAATGGAAGGTGTGGCCACTGAACAATCACTTGGCAGAGGGTGGGCCTTGTAAGCAAAGGGATGTTTGCAGAAAATTTCCTCACAACTGGAGCCAGCAGCTGCCAGCTCCAGCTGAAATTCCTCATTATCAGTTCATATAAAACTCTATGAACTCGATAGGAAGAGTGGCCCTAACCCATGAAAAAGGGTGAAAGCAGAGCTGGTTCTGGAGTGAGTTTTTCCCCAGATGCCCCTTTTTAATGAAGGAGCTCTTCCTTAGAGCCTTCTTTAATCCAGGCAAATAATCAAGATTCTCCACTCACCTCAAAGAGTGAAGTCCCAAATTTTTAAAACAACACTCCCTGGCCTTTCCAGCCCCAAACTCCTGCACTCTCATCCATTTAGAAATCTTTGCAACAGCAACACAGGGCATGATTCAGAGCAGGAGGGATTGTATGTCTGTTTTCCTTTGCTGTGGTAAGCAAGAGGAGACAGAGTCTTTATACTTAAATAATTAGTTGTTTAAAGCAGTTAAAAAATGCTGCTTTAGAGCTCCCAGCTAAAGAAAAAAAACCTTAACACCATTAAATCTGAGTCATAGGGTGTCAGGTAGATTTCTCCTGTTATATTTCTCTATTGAGTACTATTTGCTTTTTATGAAATATTCTGGGCTGGACAGGATTTGGATTTATGTATATAAACATTAATTTGAGATACTTTTGGTGATAAAATACCTCAGAAGTCTCCATACTTGAAATTTGATCCCATCTCAGCAAGTCAGAGATATCTTCTGAAGTTATTCCACAGTAAAATGTAACATGATTCTTTGGGAAGCATTTCAGAAAAAAAATAAAATTAGGCTTTTCTACTGATTCTGTTTTAAAAAACAAGGGAAAATTAAGGGTTTATTTGGTTTTTTTTTAGAGTACATAAACATCCAAGTTATACTTTTTATGCTAATTAATACTCCATGGAGTGATGCTGTTCTCTGCACCCATTCCACACTAACAATGGGGTTCTTTTCCAGCTACAGGCAGCTGCAGAAAAAATCCATTCCCTTGGTGGTGATGCTGCAGGAATCAAGGAATCAGCTCTGAAAAAGCTGGAAGGAAACTTGGTAGGAATTGTAGTTGAAATGAGGAAATCAGCAGCTGATACTCAACTCCTTTGTAGAACAAGGTCCCTGTCACCAGTTTTGGGACCAAATTCCCCTATATCCCCTCTATGCCCCAAAAATTAGATCTGGAAAAAATAATTCAGTGATCCTGATGGATCCATGGATGTTAATCCCTTCAGTTTTCCCCTGAGGGTTCTGTTCTCACCAAGTACATTCCTCTCCTCCAAGGCTGAAAATCCAGAGCTGAAAGCACTGCAAGAAAAATTGAGCACAGCCAACGTAAAAGTGACAGAATATCGGAACCAGCTCCAGAATTTGAAGCAGGAACTGAAGCTGACCCAAAAGGTACCACTGCAGGGAGCACTCTGGGGCTGGGACCCCTGCAGGAGGTTCAGTCTTGGGAAACTGGGGGGCTTTGGGCCTTTGGTTGGTCCCCATGAGTTGTTCCAGTGGAGCAGGGAAGTAATGAAGGCACAAGGTAGGGGTTGGAATTGAAATTGTGCTCCTGCACACAGGGATCTCATGTTTTGCCTCCCACTGTCCACTGGACGCAAATCCTTCTGAGTTTTAAAGTCCCAGATCAGCAGAACTGTTTGTCACATACATCCAGGTTCATTCCTCCTTCCCCATGCATTTCATTATGTATTTACTTTTAATGTAGGTTCCAGTGCCATGGGAATCAATGGGATTAAAGGTCTTGCTTGAACTAAAGCATGTGTTTAAAGAGTTTGTTGGAATGACATCCAGAATGACCTTTTCCTCTGATTCATGATGGATTTAAGTGTTGTTATGTGCTCTGATTCTCTTTGGTTTCCCTACTTTGTGTAGGAGACCTGCAATGCAGATCAGAGTAGAGAATATGGTCCTAAAAATAGAACTCTGCTGACCTTTTTATAAATAATTTAAATGCTCTTCGTACTAAGTTTGGCTGTGTCAGAATTTTGCAAGGGAGATTGGTTCAATTCCTGGTGTGTATGAGGACAATACCTCTTCTCCTGGTTAATTATGGTTAAATATTCATCCTATCAAAAATAATTGTGTATATTGAAAACTGCTTATGCTCCCTGTTAGAGAGAGCTGCTTTTCCTTCCCTTTCCCAAACACATCCTTTTAAGCCTTATTGTTGATGTTAATCCCTTTTCCCAGATTTTAGCCAAAGAAGTTGGGGAGGATGTGAATATCCAAAGTCTCTTGACCAATTCTGGCAGCTGGCGTGGGCGAGCTCAGCAAATTGTCCTTCTCCAAAGCAAGGTGAGTTACAGCCCTGCACAGTGGCTGTAGCACATTTCAGCTGGAATTCTCTTTCTAAGTACACATATCACCTGAAATTAAGGTAAAAATGCTGTTAGTTCTTCGTTAATTCCTAACACCTCTCTGTTGATGTGTGCACACCCTGTTAATGACTCTGCAGCCCTGCAAGCTTTGGTATTTCAGCTGGGAATCTTTCACATCTGTGTCAAAGGAAGGAGTTCAGTGACCTTGGAGAGCTGTGGCAGCCCAGTTCAAGTCCCAGGGTGTTTTGAAGGTGCCTCTCTCCACTGAGAACAGAAGGAGCCCTGTCGGTGGCTGTGCTCTGACTTAGACACCTTTGTTCAGTGCTTGAAGTCGGATGGGAAGAATTGAGGCCAGATCAGGTTTTCAAGTTGTTCCCTCAGGAGCTTCAGTAAAATCTTTAACTCTTGAGTCTTCTGAAGGGCAGAGTTTAGCTGAAATGTCAGCAGGAGGCAGGGAGGCAGTTTTGCCTGCATCTAAATAAAACTTCTCTCAGGCAATTTGATTTGTAATTTTCCCATTTTCCTGCTGTTCAATTATATGCCATCAAACTGTGATTTTTTTGCATTCTGAGATTTTTAACCTCTGCTTTCCTTTGAGAAAATTCCATTTCTCCCTGTTTTATCCCTGCCTGGAGTTCATCTGACCACTGTTCCTACTGTTCTCTGCTCTAATGTGCAGATTTCTTTCTGATCCAGACTCCTCAGGCCCCTTCTGTAGTCAGTGGGGATCTTGTAAATCCAGTCACTGGATCAAAAGTGAGGCAGGTTCCTCCAAAGCAGGGCAGAGGAACTGAGCCTGCAGTGAGCAGTTGAGAGGTGAGTTCCCTTGGATTCACACAACAGCAATTCCAGTGCTCTGGAGTGCCTGTGTGGCCTCCAAATGTGGCTCCACAAAGGCACAAACCTCCCATGTGTCCCAGTTCTCCATCCTGCACAGGTGCCCTAAAATCTGCATGTTTATTAGCAGCTAAATTTCAATTTGAAAGACCAGACAGTGCTAGTGTTAGTTAACCATGAAAATATCAAGAAATAATCTGAGCTGCCTTTGGCTGTGTCCTCTTTGCCCTGTGCCCCTGGTAAAGCTCTGGCTAAGTTGTCATTATTGTGCCATAGGTTCACGAGCTGGAGCATAAACTGAATCACCAAAAGATGAGAGCTTCACTGCTGGAGATGGATGAGGGACTGCTGGCATTTCCTGATGCAAGGAAATTGTCAGTCCAAGAGAAGAACTTGCTGAAGATTCGCAGCTTGGAAAAAGAAAAGAAGGAATCTTTGGAGGTAGAATCCTGTGAGCTGACATAGAGTTCTGTTTCCAAACAGGGTGTGGAGCAGTGTGTAATAGCTTGTTCTGCCTTCAGGGTGTCTTACACCCTACCTAAAACCATTTCATAAACCCACTTGGTCTGGTGGAGGAAGCTCTGCCCCACTTCACAGCCAAGCCCTGCTGCAGCTGCACCCAAAGTCCTTAGCAGCCCTCTCACCCCTTGGCCACATGTGCCACATTCTTCATCCCAAATACAGACATCCCCTCACACTCCTAAATCTGTAGGGCTCTGGGCTTCTCCATTTGAACAGAATAATGGAGAATCAGAATCCAGAATGATGGAGAATCTACCCAGACCACCTGGATTCCTCAGCAAACAGACCCTTTTTGGATGTTGGCAAGCAGGCAGCCAGTAGCATTCATAATTTCTACTTCCCTAGGAGTTGTACAGTATTCCAGTCCCATTTTTTAGATTCTACCAGGTAATGTGTGAGATTCTTTTTGCTCACCACAGCACCTGGGGCTTGGTGGTAAGTTATAACTTTCATTTCCTTTTACATCACTGCAGAAACTCTCTGAGCAACACAACACTCTCCAAAAAAACCATGAGGAATTGAAAAAAAAACTTGATGCCTTAAGAGCCAGGAACCAAATGCTGTGTGGAGAAGTGAAGATGCTGAAGGGACAGATTGGAACCTTGCTGGAGAAAGGGAAGCACGATGATGAGCTCATAGATGCCTTGCTGGTACAGTCTGTGGTGGTCCCAGCCCTGTTCTATAGGTGATAAAACACAATGTCCTTTCGTGGAACACACAGCCTTAGGGGTACAGGAGCCTGATGGATCCAAGTGTGACAGCCAGAGGTTTTCCTGTCAGCTGAAGTCCTCCTGCATTTTGGATCAGGTCATGCAAGGGCTGTGAGACAGCAGCAGGTGTGACAGTGACAGCCAAGTGGCCCTGAGCTGCAGGGACTGGCGGAAACATTTTGCAGAAGGATTGAAGTAGGTAGAGGAAGGGCTTCAGTCCTGACCCAAGGCCTGTGTTCTTTGTTCTGCTTTCAGCTCCACTGGTAGATTTTTTTTTTTTTTTTTCCCTTAGAATGGCTGCAGTCCTGGAGGAATTTTTTTGTTTGTAACAAAACTTCCATTTATTTTGTTACACAGCCCACAACACACAAGCTGAACCATGAGCACTAAACCATGTGCACACTCACATGCAGGAGCTGAGAGGATTTGGCCTCTTCAAAACCAGGAGTTTTAACAAAGGCTCAAAGATGCTGAGAAAGAAATAAATGGCTCCTGTCATGGTCCTGCCATGGTTTTAAACACCCTTCCTCAATTAAAATAGCAAATTTATTAGAGATAAAAATAAATTTATACACCACCTCCTAGCAGGGTTAATTCTGTGTTTCCTGATCCAAGTCCTCACTAGTTTCAAGCCACTCAGATTTCCCTGCTGCTGTGGGTAGGTTTTAGCTCAGCTGGCATTCACCCTTCTCCCACCAGGCCCTGTGGGTGCTGACCAGCAGATTAGGGGTGCCAAAGAACAGTTGTCACTTTTTGAGTGTTCCCACTAAAATTAGTACAGAAAGATGCAAGTTTATTTGGGAAGGGATGGTTAATCTCTTTTATCCCTTCTATCACAAAAGCACTTTACTTGCAGGTTGTTGGCCTGACAGAACAAACTGCCTGATAGGTATTAGATTTGTCAGTGTGGAAAAAAAACCTCCAAAACTACTGGTGAAACAGCCTGGCCTCATATCTGTCACCCCACAGTACCCTCAGCTTTTAATATCACTGTCACAGGATCTGATCATGTTCTAATTCCACAAAAAGCACATTGAAATCTTGAGTTTCATTCAGTTTATGGAAAAAAAGTCACTTCTTTATCAAAGGCTAGCCTTTCTTGTTCTGTTTTCTGCTACACTGAGCAGCAGAGCTGGCAGCAAATTGAATCTGACCATTGCTCAGGTCAACATAACAAATCAAATTGCCAAAGTGACACCAGTGACACCAGTGTGATCCCACTAAGGAATGGGCTTAGGGCAGGGGCTTGCCCTGCCATTCCTAAATGGATATTTGTCTTGGGGGGGGGTTTAAAATAATGATTTTGTACCAAATAAAGATCTCACCTGTTTCTATTTTTATCAGAGCCAGCAGAAGCAAATGCAGGAGATTTTAAAGGCCCTGAGCCAGAAGAAGGGTGAGAACAAGATGATGGACCCTGAGATTCAGAAACAAAACACCCTGATAGATGAGCTCAGGCAGTCGGTGGCTGACAGAGAAGCAAAGGTTAAAACTCTGGAGAAGGAGATTGGGCAGCTCACACATCAGGTAGGCAAACAAATTAATGAGAGGAGCGCACTTGGTAATCACTTCACATCTGCTCTTCCTCTTCCTTGTCCCTTCTTATCTGAGATGGTTGCTGCCTCCAGACAGGGATCCCTGTCCTGCTGACAGCCTTTCCTGATGGGATGATAAAGCAGGGATTCTCTTTTGTAACTCCTTGGTTCCTTTGTGCATAACTCAAGGCACTTTCAGCAGCAGCAAACACAGAAATACCAATCACAGCCACACATGGGCCATGTCAGGACTGTCACTGACTGACAGCAGGACTTGGGGCTGCACTGGGGACTCCTCACTGCTCAGCACCCTTGGATGCTGGAAGGAGGAAGCACACAAATGTGTCACACCAACCTCAGTGCTCAGCACCCTTGGATGCTGCAAACAAATGTGTCACACCACCATCAGCAGCTGCTGCTGTCTCACAGTCAGGATTTGTGAAAAGTATTTAGCCATGTCATTCTCATTGATCCAAAACCCTCCTGGGGTTATGGTGAGGTTGTGAATCTCCCAAATACCTCAGGAATGAGGGCTGGAGCATTGAACCCAGGATCAAACCTGGGTTAGGGACACAACCCACAGTGCAGCAGCATCACTGCCAGCACAGTTGGTTTATTAATGCACTCTGATTTCATATGAAACTGCCCTTTTTACTGACTTCTGCTTTGTTTTCATCCTGCAATGGATGGGAATTAAAGCAGAGCTTCTGAAAAGGCCCTGTAAATCAAAAGTTCTGGCTTGCTTGTAGCAATAATCAAAAGCTGCTGCTTTGGCATTGGTGCAGCTGTTTTCCTCTGAACTGTGTAATTGCTTTTATAACATGCTCCACCATTAACAGAAGAAATCTGCCCATCCATAGGACAAGTCAGGAGCTGCTCATCCACCCCACTCTGAGCACTTAGGATCACCTGAGGCTGGAAGGACAGAATCTGCCCGGTAAGAAGATCAGAAAGTCAATATTTCGAGTTGTTTGAGTAATCCAGGAGCTTGGTTTTCCCAGGGAGTTTCATCAAACCACAAGTGCTTTGTGCCAACAGCCTGTTTGCAATATATGGGAATCTCTAATCACATTATCTCTTGGACTTGTGTCCTGGAACTGAGAAGGATGTACAGACTTGCAGACATGACTAGATTTGGCATGGTGGTAGTGCAGCTATTTCTCCTCCTGCAGCTCAGCTAATGTTTATGTGGTCAGCTTAAGTGCCTGGGAATCTTTTCCCTTGTGAGACACGAGGCTTCTAACGAGCAGATTTCTGTGAGCAGGGTGGGGAATGAAGGCAAAGTGCCATTTTAGGTAAGCACTAAATCACTGGTGCATTATTTAAATCAATAAATGCTCTTTGAGTAGGATTTGCATGCAGAAATGTTGAAAACACACCACATCATTTGTTCTTACCAAACACCTTCTTTAAAGCCTCGCTGAGGACTGTGTAAATTACACTAATCTTAGTGCAGCAATAAATCTGATTTGTGTTTACACTGATGTGACTCTGGGTCACTCTGGCTGTGTAAAGGGACCATGGTACCACAGCAAGTTATATCCTTTCCTGTTAAATTGCTGCTGAGTTTGTTGCTAAAGAGTTCATGGTCTAATTGATAGTGAGGATTTGAGACTGGTCTGATGGGGATGAGGGAAATTTTTCATCAAGATAAAGTTACAACTGATCTCTTCTGTGTAATTTCCTACCTCATTACTTTAGACACCCAATTTGGCTTTAAAATCAGCTGAGTATCCCTAAGTAGAGGATTACTATAAAATTTAGGAAGAATTCTGTAGTTTTGAGTTGGAGTTAAAACATCTTTAATTTGAAAGTTTCTGCACCCTCCTGGCTGTTATAATTCTCCCCCATCTAACTCTGCAGAATTTGTTGTGCTCTCCTGGAGCAAATCTATATTTTATCCCCTTTTTTTTTACCTCACATGTCTGCTGATGGTAAGCAGGAACCAAAGCTGGGTAATGGCTTTGTGGAAAGCACTAAGTGCAATGCATAAATTATTGCTTGTGTACAGAGCCAAGGGCTCTGTCATGGAAAGAGCTGACGTGTCAGGTGGGCAATGAATGATCCTGAAAAACTCTGAGAGCTGTTAATAACTTGGTCAGCAAGGCTCATTCCTTCCATTAACTTTAATATGCTGATGAACTCTCAATTCTGTTTGGCTGTAGTGAATCATCTTTTCCTATCAGAAAAGGTGAAATGAAAATCTCTATAAATAGATGCTAAAACTTTTGAAGATGGGCAGAGTAAAAATCTGCATTTTTAGGCTGGGCCAAGGCTGTCAGTATGAACCTTAACTTGATTTTAGGATTAACCACTCCTAGCCCAGAAGGCACATCTATCATTTCCACAATTCTAAGGCTTTATCTTGTTAGCTACAGCTAAAGTAAGGAACCGTGGGGTAAGTCTGCAGGGACTTGGCTTTGGGCAGCTGAATTTGTGTTGAGGAAATGAGCATCCACTGAAATGGGGTGTCCCAGACAAATACCTCCTGAAATGGGGTGTCCCAAACAAACACACACCTAAATGGGATGTCCCAAACAGACACACACCTAAATGGGATGTCCCAAACAAGCACCCACTGAAATGGGATGTCCCAAGCACACATCATTATACGCAAAACTCATCCAGGCTGGCAGTGATACTCCAGTATTATCAGCTGGCTCCTCCTCTTACAGCAGTGAGCCTGACAGATCTTCCTGAGGGTTTTCACAAAGCAGATTTCATCAAGCTGTGTGAAATACATAAAGCTGTGTGAAATATATTGTAAAGGGCATTGGGAAATGCAAGTTGTGCCCTGCATTGCAGAGCAGGGGTCGCTTTGTTAGGAAAATCTGTGACATGCAAACCCCATCAAACTGCACAGAGCTGGGATTGCCTCTCCCAGTGCTGGGTGAAGGTGTGAGCTGAGGGAGCTCTTCCCCACAAAACACAGCCACTGGGGAAGGACTGGAATTTTGGGAAGCCTGCCCTGTGTGAAGCCCTAACCCAGCTTTCCTCCCCCCAGCACAGTGTCCGCGATGGGCCACGTGCTCGTGGAGTCAGCAGCCTCAGAGCCTTTCTTCCTCATCCCACCTGCAAGGTGGGTATATAAACTTCATTATCAGCAAGGAAAGTGCTCTGCCATGCTCTGCAAGCTGCTGGAAATCCTTGCCTTGCTTGCCTTGTTTCTGTAATGAAAGCTTCTTGCACCATCCCTCCTAGCTGAGGCTGTCCAAGAGCTCTAACCTCTGATTTCTCTCTTAATTCTGTAATTGACTGCTTGTTTGACATCAATTTTTTCCATTTTTACTCCCAACCACCAAGATTTCTCCTCCTTTTTTTTTTTTGTTCTAAAGAAGGTCTTCCTGAAAGCAGAGAGGTCAGAGAAATAATGAACTACATAATAATGGGATGCATGGGAAAACTGCCCCTTCCTTTCAGCACATTTTGGCCACAAGAACAGCCATTGTGCAAGTGCTGCCTGAAGCCTTTCAGAGGGAGAAAATCAATAGCAGGACATTTAATAGTTTAGTGTAGCACTTGGGAGATAGAATCTCCTTTTACTTTGGCAGTAGCAGTGGGAGGAGAGTCAGGGATAATGAATTGATCAGAGGTGGAAGTTTGTTTTCAGGGGTGATGGAGAGGGGAAGCATCATGAAAGCAGCTTTTTAATGACACTCCCTGTGACTTTATAGCCAAATATTTCTGTTCTATTTATTGCAGTCTAGAGATGGGTGCTGGGGGGAGGTAGTGAGCCTGGCTCTGCATTCTGTCCTCACCTTCAGACAAATGTATTGGAGATAGTGCTCAAATCCTGCCTTTGTTTCATTCCTTTTATTCCAGAAGCGGGAACCAGACTCTCTGTGCTTGTGCTTTCCTCAGGTCTGCTGACACGGACAGCTTGAGCTGGGAAGTGCTGCTGGGAGAGCTCATAAGACAGAGGCTTCTGTGCCAGCCTGCTGAAAAGGAGAAGGGAAAGCTCCTGGAGCTGCTGGCTGTGCTGCAGAAAAGGTACAGCCTCATCCTGCCAGCAGCATCCTCTGTGGGCTGCTGGGATCAGGGAGCACTGCAGAGCCTGGGACCTGCACTCCAGTACATCACACGCTGCCATCCTCGCCTTAAATAGGGGCTTTTCAATTTTATTCTGCTCAATTTCCCTGCCTGGCTGATGATTCATTCTTTTTATTATTCTTTTAGAACAAAGGGCAGAAAAAAATGGAGCCATCTTCCAGCTTGCTGCACCTAGATAAAACCAGAATTGCTGTATTTATGTATGCATGGCTTTATTGAGGCAGCAATATTATTCATCAGTAGTAAATACTGTAATTATTGTTATAATATTCTCTTCCAAAGCTTTTCACATTCTTTTGAAGTTCCATTGTATCCTTTTCTAAATGAATTTATTCTGGTTTAACAGAGGCATAGCAGTGATTTTTTTTTAAATTTTGTTTTCTATGATTCAATTCAATGTAAGATGATAAAAGCCAACCATGTCTTAGGAGAGAAGAGAAAGCAAAGTAATTTTTTTGACACCTTTCAGTTACTGTTTTTTTCCCAGTATGTGTTATTTGATTCCCAAATCTGTATTCCAATATTGGGAGTATATTCCTGTCTGTGTGCTTGTCAATACAATAAGCACTGTTTGCTTACTTGCTTTCATTTACCACAGTCATCATTCTCACTTGTATCACTTTTGTCCTGCATGATTAATCACAGTCAGAAAAAAATAGATTTTTTTTCTTTTAGAACTGTGGAAAAGGTGCTTTTAAAGGTAAATTCTGGAAATACATGCTGGGAAAAATCTTTTTCATGCTTGTAAGCCTGGTGACTTTAATAGAGCTGTGCAGTGAGATGAGGATGGGGCTGTGAGTGGGAACTGAAGTGTGGCCACCACCAGCATGGGGTAATGAAAAACAGAGTCAATGAAATGCATAGTTGCTTGTAAAATGTGCCATAAACTGATGATTCAGCAGCTGCACAGTTATCACACATTTATCAAGCAGGTAACATAAATTTTGTGAGACTGTGTGCAATAACTCTTGGAAGACCTCAGGGTAATATAGCACCAGTCAGATTTGAACGTGAATATATTTTCAAAAATCAGGTTTTCTTCCTCTTCCCTCCACTGCTGGGGTGTAACAAAGTTCAGTAACACAGATAATGCTTAAATCAAGAGAAGAGCCCTGGGAATTGTTACAAAGGGGATTTTTCTACAGCATTTTAGTTTAAATTATTCCTATTGGCAGATGATTCCATTAAAAATCCCACAGATCTTGCCATTTTTCCTCCAGTTTTTGTGCAAAGTGGGTGCCAGAGGAATGCCAGGGTCAAATGAAATTTTATTGAATGCAGAACCACTGAGAGGAATAAAATGTCTCAGAGCACATCACCAGCCTGGGAATTCACTGCCACAGGAGGTCGAGTCTTGCCTGTAGCTACATTTTTAAACCAGTGATATAATTTTATTAGAGTTGTAATAAATTTTTTTTAGTTATGCCAGCTAGGAGGGAAATAAACTAATCAAGTGTCTTGATTCAGAGAGTAACCAGCTTCCACCCATGGGGTCAGGAGGGAAATGCTCTTATTCAGTCCAATCCAGTGAGTCAATCTGTGTTTCTTTTTAGCTTTAAACTCCTTGGAATCACTTGGTGTCAGTCACTGCCCCACTGGCAGCATCTGTGGGTGCACATCAGATTTTTGCTGTTAATTCTCTGAGATGTTACTCAGGATGGAGAGAGGCAATTTGCTTTTTTGGGATGTAACCACCGGTTTCTTTTCCACTCTCTCCCATCCATGGTCATGTCTAATTGCCAAGTTTATTGAAAGCAGAAGTTTCTTTTCTTCCTCTCAGATAACTGACGCAAATGTTAAACTGTGTTTTTGTAAACTATTTGCCTTCCAAGCTGTCCCAGAGTGGCTAAAAAATTCAGTTTATTATTCCTCTAATAAAAAATCTCTCCTCAGCAATCTGCAGCTTCCCTGCTCATCTGAGGGGTGAATTCACACAGGGAGCCAGAATTAAGGGATCTGAGCGAACAAACCCATTGTTTCCAACTGTACTCATCAGTTTATTCTCTTTTTGCATATTTAGAAGATGTCACCTGATACAATTTCACTGGGATTTCTGCCTTTGGATGCATGGAAAGTTCTTTCCCTTCTGTTGGAAGAAGCAGGATTCAGTACCAAGACAGATTTGACATGACACAAATCAGCTGAACATTTTTTTTAATTTTTTTTTTTTGCCTGTCAGGGTGGAGGAAAGCAGCGACAAAGCCTTGGAAGCTGAGAAGAAGCTCCAGGAAGAGCAGTGGCAGAGTGACAGCTTGGAAGAGCAGTTTGAAAAGCTGCAGGTGGATCCAGAGAGCAGCACAACTGCCCAGGAGCCTGCCCTGAGGAGCAGAAAAGGTAAAGGGGAGCCCTCAGCTATTTTATTTTCAGGGTGCCCCATGGCAGGGAGGAATGATGAATCTGACTCCATGCTCTTAGAAGGCTGATTTATTATTTTATGATACTATATTATATTAAAGAATACTATACTAAACTATACTAAAGAATACAGAAAGGATACTTATAGAAGGCTAAAAAGATAATAATGAAAACTTACAGAGCCCTTACAGAGTCCCAACGCAGCTTGGCTGTGATTGGTCAATGAGTGAAAACAACTCACATGAAACCAGTGAAACAATCTCCAAACACATTCCAAAGGAGCAAAACACAGGAGAAGCAAATCAGATAATTATTGTTTTCCTTTTTCTCTGAGGTTTCTCAGCTTCCCAGGAGAAGAATCCTGGGCAAAGGGATTTTTCCAGAAAATGTGACTGCCACCCTCAGCCACAGCCACGTCCCCTATTTCACCTCTGGCCTTTACAGACAGTGACAACATTTGTGCTCCACCTGCCAAACCCAGCCCAGTGCTTGACCTTGCACGTGGTGATGGGACCTGCTCAGAGCCAGCAGCAAGGCAGGAGGCAAAATCCTGGCCCTTCTCCACCAAAGAGGGTTTTCCCACAGGTCTGAGTGGGACCAGGATTTTTGCAGTGTGTTTCCATGGGATAATTCCAGAAAAAAAAGCTTTTCCCTGCTCTGTGCTGCCCCCAGAGCTCTTTGCACTCGTGCCTGAGGGATTCAGCTGAAGGTTAAGAGCAGAATTAAAGGACATATCCCAATTTAAGGCCTGTCAGTGCCTATGAAAAACTATTGCTGGTGATGAAGTAATTAGATCTGATGTAATTTATTATCCCATGAACGTGATAATCTCCTGCTATAAATATGAAAGCCTCCCTGGCGTAGTTAAAGAAGAAGAATTCATGGTGGATGTTAAATTTTTATTTCCCTGATCAGATCCTTTTATTGCTTAAGGACTCTGATTCTGTAAAGTGTCTAAACCAATAAAATGGCACATATTCTTAAGGAAAATTTTCCAGTGGTTTCCCTTTTTATGTGTATTTTCATAAAGTGATAAGACTTCAAATGCCAGAAGATGAACAGCAGGGAGGGGAATTTCAATTTGGCAAATGTTGGGGTGGTGTCAGGCTGAGTTAGGGTGACCACAGGGCTCATCAGAAACCTTGGATGAGCCCTTCAGAGGAACCTTTATATGGAATGGGGACTGAATGGGTTCTTCAGACCTGCTTCTCTCTGTAAAACATGGATTTGTTCCTTAGAGCAGGATTGCTGTGTCCTGGGAAGGGGCTCCAGCCCACACTGACTCATTCTCATGTGGTTTTTTATGAGCCCTGATTCTTAGAGTTGTCTCACCTGTATTAGTTGAGAGCAGAAAAATTCAGATCCCAGAAGTCTGGGAGCATTTTGGTGCTGTTTTGTACAGAATTTAACTGAGTTTCTGAGTGCTCAGACTTTTACACAACCTGGTGAAGTGTTGATGTGTTCTGTTATCAAATCTTCCCCTTGCAAGAGAGACAAACTCTCCAAGTCCTGAGGCTTTTTGGTCAAGTTTTGTTGTGCTGTAGTAAAGTTTTAGTAACTCCCCTCTGCTGGCTGGCATTGCTGTTTTCACCAGTGACAGATCCCTTCTCACTAAATATTTAGTTCATTAATCTCCTCTGCTTAAGGACTAAAAGTAAAAGTAGAAAAGGATTGGCAGTAAGGCTAATAAGGAGAAATCCTCTCTAAATCCATGAGATGAGTAGGTAACAATCTATTTCACTCCCCTGCTTTGATGAGAGCTTTGTGAAGTGCCAAAATTCGAGTTTGTACAAGAACCAAGTCTGTAGTACACCTCTTCAGCAGAACATGGAGGTTATCTCAATGCTTTCATGCCAGTGGTTGAGGAAATAAGAAAAAATGAAAAGCTTCAGTACAAAATAGAGACTAGAGAACCTGCTAATTAACATAATATTTTCCTTTCTTTCTGAAAGTACAAAATTGTAGGGAGCTGATCTAATTGCTAGTCTAATGTTTCTGGTCCCTTCAATTCAAGGGAAGTTGATAATGATGCTAAGGAGCTGCAAACAACCCAGTTGTGTTTTTAAATCATTCAGGCTTTTCATTTTCTGTGGGTTTTTTTTTTCCTGTTTTATCCAAATTCCAAATTATCAAAGAATAATCCCAGAGGAGGGATAGGTAAGTAACAGCAGGTTTTCCTCAGCCCTGGAAAGCACAGCCTCAAGATCAAAAGCATTTTTTAGCTGTACAATGCAGCCTTTTCTTCTCATTTGTTTTTGTCAGAGTTCAGTACTCTCCAACCAGGTTCTTTCAGATAATTCCACACAAGGAGGATTTAGTGTTTTAATACCAAATTTGAAGATATTTGATGTTGTGAGGGAAATGAACTGGGGACAGGGTTACAGAAATGTGCCAACATGACAACACAAGCACAAACCAGCAATTGCAGTGTTCAGTAGGAGCAGAGCACAGATTCCAGCCTGGCTGTTCCCTGTCCTGGTGCTGGATTCCCACTCATAAGGACTGCAGCCAGCTCCAGCCTTTTGTTCTCTTCATTGAGCTGCTTTCCCGATTTTTATAATTTATTTGGGGCTGATCCACCCAAATCTTTCCCTCACGTTATCTGTCTCCAAGTAGGTAGTGCTGGCTATTGATTGTTTCAGAGAAAGCAATTTATTTACATTTACTAGAATGATTCAGCCTTCTGTCTAGAGCAGAGATCACCCTGCAGTCCCTCAGGGCTGGGATGAGTTCAGCATCCTCTGCAATAGCTCTGCTCCCTTCCTGCTCTCCTTTCTGAGCTCCCTGAACACTTCTCTGCTCCTCCTTCCACTGCAGGGATTCACTGGTCACAGGTTTTGCTTCTCCAGTCCCAACTGTAAATTTGAATTATATGTTTCTCTATCACCCTGAAAAAAGTTTCTGAATTCTTTTGGGATGACCAGAGCTGCATGTTTTGGGCAGATCTTTATTTAGGAAAGCATTCCTGAGTGAGAACCTTGGTTTGAAGTACATTTAACCTACATTTTGTTTATGCTGAGGATCAAAGTGCTTTACAAAAGTTGTTTCAATGGGTGCCATGTGCAAACTTTGTCCCAGACATTCAGGAAGCCACAGCTGTCATAATCTGAAACACAATTACAAGATTACCATCAAATTAATCCTTTTCAGCTGTTTGTAACCTCTTGTTTTGGTCACTTCACTATTTTGAATTCATTGTTTTCCTCCCTACATATGTAGGCATGTATTTAGCCCTGAAATGTAAATACATCATGTTTGCATTTTGCTGGAAGGAAATTAAAATAATTCTGTCATATATTTATGATATGTTATGGATGTAACATAGAATTTAGGAGATTAAATATTTATTTAAGAGATTAAGTACATTATTTGAGAGAATAAATTCAGTGGTTTTTGACACTGACTCAGCATGCTGCCAAAACTGATTTGCTGTTTTGCTAAAACTCCATTCTGTGATTGAATCCACAGCCCAGCCCAGCCTCCCCTTGCATGTGAGTGACAGAGAGGAGCTCTCAGCATCCCTGTCTGAGCTGCCCCTGGAATCTCAGGTGGAGGAGCTGAGCAGGAGGTATGTTCTCCCTTTCTCCATGCTGGGGTTACTCTGTCCCGCCTCAGGGAGAGGAGGAGCAAGGGCTCAGTTTGCTCTTTCTCAGGGCTCTGGGTTTCAGTGTTTTGTCCCCAGAACACAGGTGACTGTTCTCAATTTGCTTTGAAGCTCCCCAGCTCACAGGGAGGTTTTTCCTTTTGTTTCCTTGCAGGCTTGGCTTCCAGATGGATGAGAGCAAAAGTCTGAAGGCTGCTCTGAAGGAGACTGTGACAGCCAAAGGGGAGGATTCTTAACTGCATCAAGTCACAATGGAGTAAGTGAGGGATAGTTTTGCAGAGGCTGTTCAGCCCCACCACACCAAAGAGTTAATCCAGATATTGCCAGTCCTTTGGGCTACAGAGCAGGGACAGAGCCCAGGCACCAGTGTCATTCTGCAGCCTCAGATCGTGTCACTTCTTCAGCTTTTGCAAGAGAGGATGAGAAACAGAGATGAAATACAAAAAGTGAAGGTTTTATGTGTCAGCAGTTTGTGTCTCTGAGGCTTGGCAAGCAGGGCTGGTGGGTGTCGTTTGGGAAGCTGCAATTCTGCAGGGGGATTTGGGACAAAACCTTCCAGGTTTCAGCACAGTGTTCCCTGGGAGGGCTTGATATTCAATCTGCTGCTGCCTTTATCAGCTCAGGAAGGAATTTGCTGTACAAAAGTTAGGCCAGCCCCCTTCCTTAGAACAAAACAAGCTCTGTTTTTATCCCACACTGCTACCTGCCTGTCTCAGGCTTTCTGTAGCACTTCAGTGCTCAGGACAGGATTAGGCTGACCTGGGACTATCTGCAAATCAGCTCTGGGTGGGCTCCTCTCATCATTCCAACCTCTTCCTTTGCTTGAACATGCAGCAGTTTTCTGAAACTCCACTGAGTTTCCACTGAAGAGCTATGCAGATTACCCCTGTAATGAGTCAACCTACCTTAAATTCAGCTCATTCCATAAAAAACTTGCCATCCAGGTTATGAATTCCCCGTTTCTGGGTCTCTGCATTCATCCATCAGGCAGATCTTGTTCTCCCTGGGAAGAAATGCTATAAAATGCAGGCAGGTCTTCACTGCAGCAGTGCTGGGACTTTTGGAGCTGCTGCAAACCCTGCCAGCCCTGTCCTTCTCTCCTGCAGCACAGTGAGGACACAGAGTGCAAGCTAATCAGGCATTGCCATGCAGCCTGCCAGTGCAGGGCAGCCTTGGGGATTCCAGGCAAATGGAGAGCCAGGATTTTTTTACAGTGCTGCTTTGTTTCTCACTTGAAAGTCTTGAAAGCTTTTCTTTTTTCTCCTTTGCTTTGTCAGCCGACTCGTTATGAGCCTGAAGTTTGTCAGGCTTTAACCCCAGCCAGCACCACGAGTGCAAAGTGGATTTTTGGGCATGAAAACCGCTGCTCCCTTCCCCAGCACAGGGATTCATCCTGACTCCCCTGTGCAGAGTGGAAAAAAGCAAAGCAGGAGTCACTCCAGATGTGTTGTCCCTGTCTTTTTTTCCTGTTTAGGTTCAGAAATGTCTCTCTTCAAGAAATGTTTCTTTTCGAACAATTTTAGGAGTCCCTGATGGAGGAAATCAGGGAGCTGGGGATAAGCTCAGCACCTGGGAGTTAGCAGGGAATTAACCCTCCCTGTGCTCATGAGGCTGCTGCACTGCCCTAGAGCTCAGCCCAGCTCTCAGGGGCCTCTCTCACAAAAAGCAGGATCATCCATTGTAATATTTTTCCTGCCAGTAGCATCTTGTAACCCTCAATCATCTCTGGACAACTTGAGGAAGAAATCCTGAGTTGAGAGGAGCCACAGGTTTGGTTTCTGCTCCACGCTGATGTCTCTGTAGAGGGGAGGAATCCTCTGGTGGGGATTTGAAGGACCTGCAGGAGGGAGCAGATCCCTTGGAAAGGCTGCCTGAGCAGGAGCAGGGCTGTGGGAGCTGTGCTGTGCAGTGGCTGCTAAATTCAGGCTGGAACTTGGAGCTGCAGGTTCTGATTTCACTTACACAGGAGTGTGAATCAATAATATTTTCCCAGGAGCAGAGCAGAGGCATCTGCTGCCCTTCCTTGTGCCCTGGCCCAGGGAAGATGTGAAGATCAAACCTCTCTCCAGGAAAAGAGCTCTGAGTCAGCCCCTGAAGCACAGGGAGGAAACTGGCATCTCACAGAACACACATGGCTCTCCTGCAAACCTCTTCTCAAGTGCTGCAACACTCATTTCTTTAACCTTGTATTGTTTGGTGCTGCACAGAAGCATTTTCTCATTTTTTCTGCACCACCAGATATTTATCAAAGAAAGAATCCAAGCACTATAAAGCAGTTGATTTAGGCAGCCTGTACCTGTGGGCAGCTGCTGCTGATGGAAATGTGCAATCTGTCTCCTGTCAGAGTGGGGAGTGCACAATGTCCAGGGCTTCTCAGTATTTTGAAATGCACTTCCCCAAAGTGACCTGGCTTGAATTCTCCCCGTGCTGGCTCTTACTGGTTCCCAGTTTTCAAGGGATTAGACCAATTTTCTTGCAGCATTTTGCTAAATATAAGAAACCCTGGCAGACCTTGGGAGCAGCAGCCCCCTGCGCATCACTCAGAGAACAAAATTAATGACAATCTTGTTCTCTCTGCCTGAAAAATCCCCCCACTGGAAATCCTCAGCCCCAGGATCTCTCCAACACACATTTCTTTCAGGGATACAGCTGATATGAAATCACCACAAGCCCCTGCTTCCCTTGGAACTTTCAGAGGTTTTTTTCCTTCATTGATAAACACCAGCCTGTTAAAATCCTGTGTTTCAGTTCAAATTTGAATTTCTCTGGCTCCAGTTTGCAACCAGCCATCGTTTTGCCTCTCTGGCTCTTGTTGATTCCCACTTTTCAAAGGATGAGACCAATTTTCTTGCAGCATTTTGCTAAATATAAGAAACCCTGGCAGACCTTGGGAGCAGCAGCCCTCTGCACCCCAGCCCATCACTCAGAGAACAAAACCAATGACAATATTTTTCTCTTTCTGCCTGAAAAATCCCCCCACTGGAGATCCTCAGCCCCAGGATCTCTCCAGCACACTTGTGCATTTCTTTCAGGGATACAGCTGATATGAAATCACCACAAGCCCCTGCTTCCCTTGGAACTTTGAGTAGTATTTTTTCCCTCATGGATAAATACCAGCCTGTTAAAATCCTGTGTTTCAGTTCAAATTTGAATTTCTCTGGCTCCAGTTTGCAGCCAGCCATCGTTTTGCCTCTCTCAGATAAAAGCACTGTGAGTCCCCAGCATTTCCTCACTGGGACAACCCTCATCCAGTGAGAAGTCGAGTGCCAGGCAGCTTTTTGATAAGCTCTGAGTTTTTTCAGCCTCTCACTGCAGCTGCTGGTGGTGACAGGCTAAAGGTGACATCTCTGGCACAGACTGGTGAGTACAGTTAAAGTTAATTTTACTGCCAGTATTTAGTTATGGGAACTCCTTGTTAGGATTTGGGCAGTTCTTAACTCCAAATATGAGTTCTCCAAACACTTGGAGAACCAAAATCTGTCTCCTGCCCTGGAGCTGGGCAGAGCTCCTCCATGGAGCAGCCATCAAGTGCCTGATGGATGCATTCCATTTCAAAGTACAGCTGAACTGCTGGCAAGAAATGATCTGTGATGAATTGTCCTCCTTTCCTTTGGGCCTGTTGCCAGCAGTTTACCTGCAAAGAGCTTTCCAAAGTGGCTGTAACATGAATTAAGTTGCATTAGGGTGGTTAAACATAGGCAGTACTGACACAGGAGAGCTCTCCCTGCCCTGGGATCTGCTTGGACAAGGGGCACAGGATCAGCTGGGGGGTCAAAGCCCATCCCATGGGAATTCAGAGCTGTGGACTGGGGCTGTGGGTGGCTCCTGCCCTCCCAAAGCAGGACAGGGATGGCAGGAGGAGATGGATTTCAGTCCTTGATGTGGGAGAAATGGGGAAGAAGCAAAGGAGAACTGAGTTGGAAACTGCTTTGCTGACCCCCCCCCAGCAGCCCCAGCCATCAGCTGCCACTGCCCTGCAAGGCACAGTGCAGGACAAAAGGGAAGAGGTTCAGCTTTAAATGGAAAAACACTCTGGCAGAGCCCCTGTGCTCTAAATTAAGCCACAACAGAGCCAAGAGGGGTATTGGGTTTCTCATTCCTCCCTTCATCCTCTCCCCTCCAGCTCCTGAGCTGGCTGCTCCCATGGGACAGGCTGGCCTCACTCACAAATGCCACCTAAATCCCTGGCATCTCCACTTACAGCTCCAAAACCATCCCAGGAGGGATCCTGGGCTCACAGCAGATCCTGGGGCAGGGAGAAGAGGGAGCTGGGGATGCAGCAAGGAACAGAGGGGTTATTCCAGCCTGTCCCTGACCTAACTGGGGCATTTCTGGGGAATATGAGGGGATTGGGAGAGGAGGAGCTGGAGAAAAGGGGGGTTGGACCTCATCCGGGGGAGGGGAAGTGTGGGGAGCCTCCTTCAGAGCCTTCCCTGGGGTGGCTGCAGGTTTGGGAGATTTGATGGGATCATGAGTGCCATGGGGGATGGACAGAGCCATTGTGGGGGTGCTGAGAGGGGTCCTGGAGGTGGGGATGGATGGGGGGATGGATGGATGGATGGATGGATGGATGGATGGATGGATGGATGGATGGATGGAATGGATGGAGGGACGGGGGATGGAGGGATGGATGGAGGGATGATGGATGGATGGATGGATTGATGGATGGATGGATGGATGGATGGATGGATGGGGGAGCGATGATGGATGGATGGATGGATGGATGGGGGATCGATGATGGAGGGATGGATGGATGGATGGATGGATGGATGGATGGATGTCACATCCCTCTCTCCTGAGCCATCCTGGTGGGATTGGCATGTTCCCAGTGATGTTTGCATGAGGAGCCCAATGGGACAACCTCTGGCTGTGAAAATAATCCATGTGAGGCCTGTGAGAACAGGAGAGGGACTCTGGACAAGGATATGGAGTGTAGGAAAAGGGGGAATGGCTTTGAACTGACAGAAGAGAGTAGGTTTAGAAGGGATATTGGGAGGGAATTCCTGGCTGTGAGGGTGCTGAGGCCTGGCACAGGTTCCCAGAGCAGCTGTGCCTGCCCCTGGATCCATGGAAGTGCCCAAGGCCAGGTTGGATGGGGCTTGGAGCAGCCTGGGACAGTGGGAGGTGTCCCTGCCCATGGCAGGGGGTGGGATTAGAGGAACTTTAATGTCCCTCCCAACCCAAACCATTCTAGGATTCTGTAATTAAAACCTTCTCTGCTTCCCATTCAAATTTCTGCTCCAGCAGCCAGGGGCTTTGTGTGGTGTCCCCATTAACATCCCCAGTTTGTCCCCTGAGACAGAGCAAAGCCCCTTTCCTGGAACCCCATCACCTTTCTCAGGCACTACAGAAGGGCCTGGCCTCAAATCCTGTGCCACAACTTCCAGCAACCCCCAAATATTTGAAAAAATATCACTTGAAGCATTTCAAAGCCATAAACACTGGGGCCATAAAACACAGAAATGTCCCCAGTGCTGAGGAAGACACCCTGGTCACATTAAAAATAAATCTTATTATAGTAAAAATCAGAAGCAAGGGGGGGTTTAATTTTTAAAAATATCTATAAATTAAAGCTATATTATTTTTGTCACCACAGCTCCCAGAGCCTCATGAAAAACCACTGCTTGGCCCTTCACCTGTGTTGCACTTT
>NW_005054474.1:697829-699758 GCF_000277835.1 Geospiza fortis | reverse complement strand
GGAAAAAAAAAAAAAAAAAAAAAAAAAAAAAAAAAAAAAAAAAAAAAACACACAAAAAAAAGAAAAGAAAAAGAAAAATAATAGGAAAAATAATGGATTTGAGGGCTGCCTTTGCTTTCTGCATGGATTGGGATGGGGAGTGGCTGGGTTTGGGAGCCAGGGGGGTGACACTGATCTGCCTTTCCTCATGTCCTCCCTCGTGTCCCTACCACCACACCAAGCCAATGTCCATCTGTGTCCAGATTTCTTTTCCCTCCTTGCTGGCCACAAACCCCTGCCTGCCACAGGCACCAGGAGATGGAGGAATTGTGAGGAATTGTGTCCCGTGCTTATCTGCAGTGATCTCTTAATTAGCCAGGCAATTACAGCGAGTCTGGGAGCCCCCGGGCAGGGATGGAGCTGCAGCAGCAGGATCAGGGCTGGGGCATCCAGATTGTTATAAATACATATTATAATATTGGCCTTTCACAAATATTAAAATGGCTCCTATATGGATAATGTTAAAGTAACTTTGTTATAAAAATATAATTTTTATTTCTGTTAGACATAACAGTGAAATAACTGATAGAAATATATTTGTGTTAAAATTCCTGCTTGGTTGAGATAACATTCAATGAACATATGAAGAAGACCCCTACTACTGATATGCCAGCTATCAAACTTCCCATCAGTAGAAAACAGACCAAAGCCCAAACTAAAGGTGATAACAAGAACAGACTAAAACCACAGCCAAGAAATAAACACACTCTGAAAAGGCAGACCGAGGAGGAGCCCTGCTAAACAATTCTCAGAACATGTAAACTAGTCTGGGGGAAAGTTTAATATGCATAATTGTGAATATGTAACAGGCTGATGCAATAGAAGTGGTATATAAAGGGTGTTTCCAAAATAGCAGGTGAATGCCAAGCACCCAGCCATAAATCTTTGCTTTATTGTCTTTTTCTCCTCTTGTCCTTTATTAACCTTTTACATTTTTACAGGAGAGTGAACCTTGTTTTTCATAAGATTAAAGCTCCTTGTTAGGTGCTGGAAGTGTCAGCACACTGCCCTGGCCAGGGAGAGCCTCTCTGTGTGCACCAGGTGAAAAACAAAACCATGTTAAAAAGCTTTTTGTTCACAGCCAGTGCTACAGCAGAGCTGGGCTGATCCCAGGGCTGCAGATCCTCCCTCCCAAAACAAACCAACCACCGAGGGATTCATAAAATCCAAATTTATACGATATAAAATGATTAAAATATAACAATTTAATAAAATCTCTGCTGTGTTTCTCCATGCTGACCCCGCAGGCAGCCCAGGGGTGCTCAGGGAGGCATCCCCAGGGTGAGCTGTGCCCAGATGTCACAGGGGCTTGGTGACAGATGTGGGCACAGGGCACAGGCCTGGCTCTGAGGCTGTGCTGGCTTCTCCACCCTGAGTAACAGAGGCCACAACCCAGCCCTGCCCCTTCCTATCCCCTGCTGGAACACCCCAGAGGTGTTTTGTAGAGATCCCAGGATCTTTAAGGTTGCAAAAGAGCTCTGACATCATCGAATCCAAGTGCTAAACCAGCACTAAACCTTGTCCCCAAAGTGCCACATTTATGGGATTTTTGGAACACTTCAGGGATGGTGATTCCACCTGCACTGTTCCAGTGCCTGACAACACTTTCAGGGAGGAGATTTTCAGTAATATCCAACTTAAATCTCCTCTGGCACATCTTGAGGCCGTTTCCTCTCATCCTGACACTCCTTACCCGGCAGCAGGAGATGCTGCAGCCTCTGAGCCTCACTCTAGACATAAACCCTGCCCAGGCTGAGTAGGAACCACGCTTCCTTTTGGCTCCGTGCCTCAGTTTCCCCATCCCCACGCAATGATATCTTCCTTTGGAACAAGGCGATGGGGACAACCCCTCCTAAAAGTGGGGACCCAACCCCACCCTGGGAGGGAGCC
>NW_005054474.1:693732-697111 GCF_000277835.1 Geospiza fortis | reverse complement strand
GCGGGGGCAGCCCCCGCCCGCAGCGGCCCCGCACCGGGAGGGAGTGACCGACAGCGGGGCCAGCCCCGAAATTCCCCACGGAGGAACCCCAAATTCCTCCGGATGAACACGAAATTCCTCCCGGATAAACCCGAAATTCCGCCCGAGATGAACCCGAAATTCTCTCCTGGATGAACTCGAAATTCCGCCCGGGATGAACCCGAAATTCCCCCCGGGAAACGCGTTTGGTCCACGCCGGGGGGAGATGGGGTCACCCAGCATCGCTGCCAAGGACCTCCCCCACCCCCCGCTTAAAAACCCCGGCGACCAAACGTAAAATAAACGCTTAAAACGAAAACGATAATTTTAACATTATTTTAATTTTAACATTATTTTAATTTTAATATTATTTTCATTTTAATATTATTTTCATTTTAATATGGAGTGATTTTAATAACCGCAGAAGCTTTGCAAGGCGGATGCCAGAGCAGAGAACGACCGGGCGCCTTTTGCGCCTTAATCCCTTCAGCGCTCTCAGGGATGGTGGCAGGGGGGTGTCCCTGTCCCCTGTGTCTGTCCCCCGAACCGCCCCTGCTCCTGTTTGGCAGCTGCCGGACACTCAGCCGGGGAGACAAGGCACGTCGCGCCGAGGTTAATTAACCTCGGAGGAGTAATTAGCCCTAGGGCTAATTGCTGCTGATGCCGCCGGGGGGCTGAGCCGTGTGTGCGGGCTCCTAAAGGCTCCTGGGCTGGGAAATTTGGGATCACGGGGATTTGGCAGAGCCGGAGGTTGGGCAAGGTGAGCAGGAGGTGGAGAAACCCATCGCGTCCTCTCCATCAGTGGTGTCTCCATGTCCTGGATCCCCTCCAGGGATCCAAGCAGGAATTAGAGGTGGGGACACGCTGGAGGAAGCCCATCCTGGAGCGGCTCTGAACACCCCAGGGATAACGGGAAGAACAGGAACACCTGGCCCCAAATCGCGGCTCCCGGGTGGGGTTTGCAGGAACCTCTTTGCACCTGAGTTGTGCCCCAGGTGTGACCCTTTTCTCCTTCCCTTCAGCCTCCAGGGAAGCCCAGAAAGCAGAGCTGGGGAGGAGCAGCAGCAGGGATTTAGGGTGTTTGAGGGACAGGAGGGCAGGTGAGCTCTCACCTCCCGGTTCTCCTCCCTCTGCTCTCTCCCTTGCCCAGGTGCGGATCCCTCCCTGGTGCCGGCCGGGGCTGTCACCTCCCACCATGGGGGTTAAGGCGATGCTCCCCACCTACGAGCTGGGCTTTTATGCCCTCGTGGTGACCTGTGCCGTGCTCTACAGCGGCAGCGGCATCTTCGAGGCATCCAGAGGTAACGCTGCATCCCCTGGGAGGGGCCATGGGTGTCATCCCTGGGAGGGGCCGTGGGTGTCAGGCTCCTGCTTTTACAGCTGTTGATTCCAGCGGCAGTTCCCCGGCTTTAACTGCTGCAGAAAACAGCTTGGAAATCCTTTTTAAAGGGGTTTTTTGCCTGGTTGTCTCTTTGTCCCTATTTCAACTGGCACAGGTCTCCAGGTAGCGCCACACCAGGCAACCAGCACTACCCTGCCTACACAGGGCTGATTCCCTTTTGTTGTTTGTTTGTTTTTGGAGTTTTTTGTTTGTTTTGGTTTGGGGTTTTCTGTTGGTTTGGTGGATTTTAGTTTGTTTTTGGCTTTTTTGTGTTTGGTAGGGTTTTTTGTTTGGAAGCCCACAAACCTGAAAACTTTATGGGATCAGCCAGGGAATGTGTAATGAGAAAAAGGCTTTGCTGAAAATTCCTGCAGAAACCTGCTGTCACTGACTCTTTTAGTTGTCTGTGGCAATCAGGCACTTTTGGGATGAGATGTTTGATGGTGGCTCATTATCACAATGATGAAGGTTCTGGGCCTGGCTTAAACCAGGATCCTGTTTCCCAGAGCTGTTTCTTTCCCTGTAACTCTGCTTGTTTTGCAGACAGCATGAACAGAAAAGCCTTTCGGGATGGCATAAAGCCAGGCTGGCACTACTTTGGCAGGAAAATGGTGAGTGAGGAAGGGTTTGGGCTTTTCTAGCTACAGACAGCCTGGGCAGGGGAGACACAGAGCTGGTTTTTCTGCTACTGCCACACTTCTGTGAGGTCCACCTGACTCATAATTTTCTCCCTAAAGTAGTGGGGAAAATACCAGCCCTGCTGAAGCTTTGTGCAGGCTGACCTAGAACAGAGACTGGACAGAGCTAAAGAATAAAGCAGGGATTTATCCAAAGGATCTCCTCCATGGATGCACCTTGGGCAGCACAAGAGCCCAGCCAGGGCTGCACCCAAGATGAACCAAAATGGCCCCAAAATGCACGAGCGCTCCCGGGGTCTCTCCCTGGGATCAGTTCTGCTCCATTTGCATCTTGCAGTTCATTGTCCCATTCCAGCTTTAGCCCCTGCAGTCCCACCCTGCTTGTTTTTCTCTCTCCAGCCCACGGTGTTTGTGCTCTTGGGGCTGAGATTTGGATCATTTGTCCTTGGTGCCCAGCTGGAGCAGGAATTGTTTTGTCTCCCTGCTCTGTGCACAGAGCTCACCATGCCCTGATACAAAGCTCCGAATTACACACTAAAGCAGCATAGAATCTGAAAATATAAAAGCCAAAACCTGAGGCATCACTGCGGGGCTGTGGATGCTCCATTTTGAGTGCACTGGGATGAGCAACCTCTGAACGTCCCTCCTGGGGTTTTGTGTCTGAGCTGAAGTGCTCTGGAGCCCTTGGGTGTAAAATGGGAAGAAAAAGCTCTAAAAGTTTTGGAGCTGGGGCCAGTAAAGTGCCTGGTGCTGCTCCTGCAGGACGTGGCTGATTTTGAGTGGGTGATGTGGTTCACCTCGTTCAGGAACATCATCATCTTCGCTCTCTCGGGACACGTCCTCTTCGGCAAGATCTGCTCCATGACCGTGCCACAGGTGAGCAGGGATTTGAGAGCACCAGGGGTGGCCTGGGATCTGTCTCTGGAAGGGTCTCTGGTTTAGTATTGCTGAAATGGCTCCCGAGGTATTAAAGAGTTTTTTGTTCTAGCTTTGCAACCAAAGAAGAAGTCGAATTTCTTCAGCTTTGGTTTTTAAGGTTGTTTATTTTCTCTTGTCTATGACATTCTTTCTCGGACCTGCTGAGATCTGTGCAGCAGGTCAGGTTGAGGCACGCTGACCTCAACCAAACTTTATGGGATCAGCCTGGCAATGTATAATGAGAAAAAGGCTTTGCTGAAAATTCCTGCAGAAACCTGCTGTCACTGACTCTTTTGGTTGTCCATGACCACCCTTGGGGTGGTGTTGGCTTTTTATACTAAAAACTATGGGTACTTTATTTACAATAATTTTCCAATACCTATCACCTATGTTAGACAGTCTGTCTCTAAACCAATCCAGAAGT
>NW_005054474.1:683152-693626 GCF_000277835.1 Geospiza fortis | reverse complement strand
TAAAATCAAAGGCACAGGTGTTTCTGACTCCATGCCAAGGTCTCTGAGCCCCCTGCCAGGGTCTCGAGTCCTCCAGGGCAGCCAGAGCAATGTCCTGGGTTCTGACAGAAGGGGTTTGGGGATGTTCTGGGCTCGGGGCTCTGACAGAAGGGGCTTGGGGGATGTTCTGGGCTCGGGGCTCTCCCCATGCTGATCACACCACTCTCTCCCCAGCACCGGGCTGTGATGTACATGATCTACGGGCTCCTGGCCGTGGTGGCCAGCATGGGGCTGGTCTACCTGATGATCATCCTGTCCCACTGCCTGCTCCTCTACTCGGTGGCCCTGGCCAAGCAGAAGTGGCTGTGCTACGTGGCCGGGCTCTGCTGCCTCGCCTCCTTCAAGGTGGAGCCCTTTGGCTCGTGGCAGGTGGGTCCTGGCCGTGTGTCTGCCCCATTTCCAGCCCATTGGTGTCCATCTCCTCGGGGTCATCCCCCAGGAGGGCTCCTGGGGCAGCCCCAGGCCCTCCTGGCCATTTCTCCTGGCTGCATCAGAGCTCTCACAGCATTTTAGAGGGAAGGGACTGTTGTGGTGTGAGCTTGGGAGTAATCCCACAGTGCTTATGTCATGTTTTGGTGGCTTCATGCTGGTCCAGAGAAAAGGTCATCTGAGTCCTTCTTGCTGCTCAGGCAGCAATTTGTCAGCCTGTTGCTGCCCTGTGCCTCAGTTTCCCCAGCTATAACAGAGCTGAGATGGATTCAGTGATGCCCATCTCTTAGGTCACAGCCCAGCTAAGATTTTATCTCACTGGTGGGTGGAGAGAAGCCCAGGAAGGACTTTATCAAAATATTCAATCCCTCAGCAGGACAGTGCTGTCTCTCCCTGCCTCCAAAATGGGTTCCCTCCCTCTCCATCAATCCCAAAGCAATTTGCTCTGCTTTACTCTGTGGGAACACCTGTGACAGGGTGACATTGCCACCCAAACCAAAGCCTGTGTGACCAACAGCTGCTTGGTGATGTGGCCAAGACGATCTACCACTTCCTGACTGCTCTGAGCTGCAGGAGCCAGCTGGGAAATCGAGCCCCAGTTTTCTCTTTCCAAGCTCATTAACTTCAGAGACAATTGGTGTCAGAGCATTAATTAGAGGTTTTCCTTGAACTGAAAACTAAACTGGCAGAGGTCAGGGTTAGAGGAGATGTTAGGAAAAAATTCCTCAATGTGAAGGTGGAAAAGGGGCTCTGGCATAGGTTCCCAGAGCAGCTGTGGCTGCCCCTGGATCCCTGGCAGTGCCCAAGGCCAGGCTGGATGGGCTTGGAGACCCCTGGGACAGTGGAAGGTGTCCCTGCCATGGCAGGGGTGGCACTGGATGGGCTTTAATATCCCCTCAACCCACACAATTCTCTGCTGCCCCTCTGTGGTGGTGTTCACAGGGGTCCCAGGACGAGGGAAGAGATGAGAATCTTGACTCCATGTTTCAGATTTATTATTTTATGATATATATTATATTAAAAGAAAACTATATACTAAAACTATACTAAAAGAATAGAAGAAAGGATTTCATCAGAAGGCTTGCAAGGAATAGAAAGGAATGATAACAAAAGCTCGTGACTCTCAGAGAGTCCGAGCCAGCTGGGCTGTGATTGGCCATTAATTAGAAACAACCACATGGACCAATCAAAGATGCACCTGTTGCATTCCACAGCAGGAGATAATTATCATTTTTCTTTTCCTCTGAGGCTTCTCAGGAGAAAAATCCTGGCAAAAGGATTTTTCATAAAATATCACGGCGACACCCCAGGAGTGGCGTCCCCCACACAGCGAGGCAGCACAGAAGGGACAGCACATTCCTGGTGGTAACTCTCTGTTTCTGTTAATCTCTGATTCCTGCCCAGAGCGGGTTTGTGACGGGAGCTTTTGATCTCCAAGATGTCCTTTTCTACGGAGGCTGCACCTTCACCATCATGCGCTGCATGAGCTTCGCCCTCGAGAGCTCCCAGAAGGAGGAGGGCATCTACTCCATCTTCGACCTCCTCAAGTACAACTTCTACCTCCCCTTCTTCTTCTTCGGGCCTGTCATGACCTTTGACCAGTTCCACGCCCAGGTGAGTGAGCCTGAGGCCAGGCTGGAGAAGGATTTCTCCCCAGAATTTATTTGCTTGGGGTCAGTGTCTGCAAAACCCCAAGTTTTCCAACAGTGAAGATGAAAATGGTTGTAGAACTTCTTGTGGTCACCTCTAGTCTGTGGATGTGCATTTCTGTGTGGAAGGGCATAAAGTGATGGATTTTTAACCTTCTTTTTTGGTTTTTTTTTTTTTGCCAATTCACAATGGAAGGTCTTGCTGTGACGTCCTTGCTCCCTGGGCATCTTCACTGCTCCGTGCCTCAGTTTCCTTGTGTTGTCACCCCTGCACTTTCATGGTGAGGGCCACCCATGGGATCTCTGCAGGCTGTGACAGCAAGGACATTTCTGTCTCCCATTTCTATCCAGCTGCCTCACCCAGGGAGCAGGAGCTTCCAGGGATGGTTTCTGTGTCTTTAGAGAAAGTTATTTCTCAGGAAACAAATAAGCTTGGGTGGAAGGCTGAGCTCCAGCAATCAGGGGCTCCACGAAATTCCCTGATGCCCCAAGTCTTTGCCTGTTCCTCAAAACCAAGGGAGCTTTTGGATGAGCAGACTTCAAACAGAACTGGAAAACACCAGCAGAAGCCTGGGCTGGGACCTCTGGAGCTGTTCCACAGTCCAAGATCAAGGAAACCAGCAGTGCTGTGTCCCCCCTCACTCTTCCCACCTCAACGTCCTTCGGCACCAAGGATCAGTGCTGGCCTCCAAAGCAAGCTCGTGATGCTGGCAAAGGGAGGTGTTTGGTCAGCACTGCTAGTTTGGAGGATTCCTACCACAACACTTGGTTCCTTTTGTAGAAGAATAGCTACACTGAGTTTTTGGACCCAAACTGATGCCTGGATGCAAGAATGTTTTGGAAAAACATTCGTGGATTCAGAAGAAAAACCAGCCCAGGGCAGGGGAGAGCTCAGAGCCTCATGGGGAGGAGAAGACTGAAGGCCACCAGCCCAGCACCTTCTCTCACACGTGGAGCTGGTTTGGTTGCCTGAGAAAGGGTTTGCACTGGGATGTTTCCTCCAGGATGAGCCATGATCCCAGTCCTGCTCCCTGCCTGCTCCTCACCTGTGGAATTTACAACTTCATGATGCCTCTTAAAAGGAACAAGAGCCCTCAGGTCTTACTGGACATAGTAAAAATGATTTTTGGAGCATTGGACCCTGAAGATCATAAGGTCAGCTCTGGTGTCCCCATCAGGGATGCAGCCAGGAGCCTACAAATGGGGACATGAAACTCCTCATGTCTCCAACACCTGAACTCCCACTGCTCCTGCAGAGCTGCATCCAGGGGGAGTTTTATTTCCTGCTCCTTTGCACAACCCCAAACCAGGCTGTCTAAGAAGCCACCTAATGAGCAATTCCCCTCTCTGCTGCTTCAAACCCCAGAGGCTCAAGGATTAAATCCCCAACTGCTCTCCCCTGCTCCGGCCAGGGGTCCTGGCTTGGCCTGGCCACCACTGCCATCTCCTGGCTGCATGCCCCCTGCACTGCTGGAGGTGAACTCTTAATTGCCCAAGAGTAATTAGGGCAGGAGGCAGGTGGAACCTTCCCCAGGGTGGGATGTATGGCCCAGTTAGAGATCGGATCTGTCCCTTTGGATCCTACTGGTCCTACATCCTGGCGGAGTTCTTGCATTCCTGTGTGAGATGGGAACTCATCTGTACCAGGGTTTGGCCAAATTTGGGTGGAGAAGCATCTTTCTTGCTGAGATCAAGGGAGAAAATCCCCCTTTCTAGGGCTGGGAGTGTCAGTGACAGCCCTGATCCCAATGGGGTGGTGGCCAAGTGCTGGCACCACACACAGATGTGAGGATGAGAGCAAACAACCTTGAGTTGCACCAGGGGAGGTTTAGACAGAATAATAGAAATAATTTCTTCAAGGTAGGATAATAAGGATAATTTCTTCAAGGCAATGGTCGTTAAGCACTGGAACAGGCTCTGCAGGGCAGTGGTAGAGTCGCCATCCCTGGAGGTATTTCAAAGATGTGTAGATGTGGCACTTGGGGACAGGGTTTAGTGCTGGGTTAATGGTTGGACTCAATGATCTTAATGGATTTTTCCAGCCTAAGCCATCCTGTGGTTCCATGGAAGGAGGGTTCTGTGCCCACCCACACGTCTCCATGCCAGACCCTCTCCTCCCTCAGCTCAGAGTCCAGCGACCTCTTTATATCCTCAAAGCACCCAGTACTTAACAGGCATGAAAAAAATCTGGCGAAGGCTTTAATTCTCAGGAATCATCTGGATTTGACAACAGGGCTGGTGCAGCAGCCTGTGGATTATGCAGGGAGAGCTCCCACCTCTCGCAGGGAATAAAGGGGAAGTAATAAACATAAGAGGATTTTGAATACAGCAGCGATTTTATGGTGATGCGGGGAAGCAAGGACGTGGCTCTGCCCCGTGTAATCCTGAGAGCTCACCCTGGTGATGGTTATGTGACAATGAGCAGGGATGTGACAGCTCCTGGAGGCAAACCCCAGGCCCTGTTTGTGCAGGAGACAGCAAAAATGAAATCCCCATCAATCAGGTCCCACCAATTCAGGACAGCCCCTGGAGCAAGTCTCCCTCTGGTTTACAGCAGGAGTCTGCAGCAGAAGCCTCAGCCATCATCAGTTCTCCTCCTCCTCCTCCTCCCGAATGACCCTGGACAAAAATACACCAGGCCCTGACAGAGCTGTCAGGCTGGGATTCCAACCCTGGAATCCATCCAGGAGGTGTGATGGGTGCAAGCATTTGCTCCCTCTTTGTGCCTTTTGGAAGGGGTGGCCTTTAAGCAAAGTTGATTTCCTGAGCACATCGCTGCAGAAAGAGCACGAAACCCTGGGAGCTCCCTGGTCAGGTTTCAGCCCACCTGGAGGCCCTGAGGACAGCCAGGCCTTTGTCTGACCACATACCTGCTCTGCTGGGAACCCCCTGGGAGCAGCAGGGACATCCCTGCTGTCCTCAGCCCTGCTGTGGGTGGGACATGTCCTGCTCCTTGTGCATGTGCTCACCTCAGCCAGCCCTTGGGAATTCCTTAATCAGTGCAAATTTGGGCAATGTAGTCCACAGTGTGACCTTGTCCTGGTTTAGGGCAAATTTGGGAGAGAACCTCCAAAAGGGGGCCCCTCCAGAAAGCAAACCCACACAGCCCCTCCCCACAACCAGGTTGGGAAGGATTCCTTGGAGAGGAGTGGAAAGAACCTGTTTATTTAACAGGCACAGCACCCCCCAGCACACAAAATGAACAATACTAGATGACACCACTCTGAAAAAGATGACAAATTCAGAAAGTCTCTCTTGGGGGTGGTCACTCTGTTCTCAGTCCCTCCAGTGCTGGGGTAGCTGCTGCAGCCACAAGGTGCAAACTCGCAAAGCAGGAGCAAGAGCAAAGTGAAAGCAAGAGCAAAAAGCAAAAGCAGCACCGTGTACTGCCCTATCTGTGTGTCCCACCAGCCGTGGGGGAGCGGCTGATAGCAAAACCAAAACAAAACATTCACTCTTCAGAGCCACTCTTGAAGGCACAGAACAAGATATCAGCATGAACAGAACACACATATGGGGATACAAGCTGATGCAAGAATGATGAATCAATCCCTGTTTGGACCTTGACCATCCTTGTGGATGAAGGAACAACGCCCATCCTGTCCCTGGGCTCAGCCCTGCCCTGTGACCGGGGTCCGAGGATGAGGGAAGAGATGAGGATCTGATTCCGTGTTTCAGAAGGCTTGATTTATTATTTTATGATATATATTACATTAAAACTATACTAAAAGAATAGACGAAAGGATTTCATCAGAAAGCTAGCTAAGAATAGAAAAAGAAAGATAACAAAAGCTTGTGTCTCAGACAGAGAGTCTGAGCCAGCTGACTGTGATTGGCCATTAATTAGAAACAACCACATGAGACCAATCACAGATCCGCCTGTTGCATTCCACAGCAGCAGATAATCATTGTTTACATTTTGTTCCTGAGGCCTCTCAGCTTCTCAGGAGAAAAAATCCTAAGGAAAGGATTTTTCATAGAAGATGTCTGTGACACTGCCCCTGTTTGTCGCTCCTGCAGGTGAGCACCCGGGAGCTGAGGCGCAAGGACAACGAGATGAAGAGCATCCGTGTCAATGCCCTGCTCCACGTGGGGGCCATCGTGGCTGTGGACATCTTCTTCCACTTCTTCTACATCCTCACCCTCCCTTCTGACCTGAAGTTCGTGAACCGCCTCTCGGACTGGTCCTTGGGTGAGTTCACCACTCACGCTGGTGCTTGGGCACGTTCACCCCTGTTCTCAGCTCCAAGGCACTGGGGAGGGATCCAGATCTCCACCCACCCTCCTCAAGAGGCTGTGGGAACGCCTGTGTTGGACAGGTTTGAGTAAAAAACCCCTCATCCTCTCTCTGGCCATGCACAGAGCTGGGTTGGTGGCCCTGGAGGTTGAGTTGAAGGTTGGGTGGCCCTGGAAAGCACATGGTGCTGGTCTGGCCTTTTCACAGTGTAAATTGTTTCGTTTGGGGTTTAGGAAGCTGAGCACCAATATTTTTGTTACCTGTGGACTGGGAGGGAGCTCAGCACCTCTAAAAAATCAGCAGGACAAAGTAAACCATGTGCAGCAGTGCAAAGCCTGATGGCATGTAAGGAAAGTTGTCCACAGAGTGGTCAGACTCTGGGACAGGTGCCCAGAGAGGTTGTGGATTGTCCCAAAAGAGTCTGTTCAACACTTACGTGTTCAGTGTCCAGGGCAATGTAATCTCCACCTAAAGGTGGGTGTTCTCCAAGCATGGCTGGGCTAGAGATCTCCAGGAGCCAAATTCCCAGGATAAGTGATGGGAGCAGCACTGGCAGCTGGATGGAGGGTTCCAGATGATCAAATCCATGTCTGATGGCGGCATTTCAGACACCACCACACAGCAGAGGCCAAGCAGGGGCTGGAGGAGCCTCCTGTCTCTCCAGAGTGGCAGCCTGAGGCCAGGATAAAATCCTAATGCAGCTGGAGTGGCACTAACATGGATTTAGGGTGTCCCAAGAGCCCTGGCTGGATGGATCCCATGTCACTCCAGAGGGAAATGAGCTCTTCTGACTGTACTGACCATGGTGGGAGTGGTCAGATTTTCCCTTAATCTGGGAGCTGGATCCCACCAAGATGGGGGCATTTTAGCAGCTCTTTACAGAGACATTTGAAATCTTTAGTAGCTGTCCCTGCAGCGTTTGTTTCCCAGTGCCAGACACCTCTCTAAGTCAGAGGTTCTGACCCTGGCTCTGCTGTAGCATGATATCCATGGCCAGAGGGAGCTGGGGTGGGGGGAATTTTGATGGAGGTGCCAATAAAAGCTCAGAGGGCAGACCTGAGAACTGTGATGGGTTCATCAAGGCTTACCAAGCCTCAGAGGGAAGGCACAATGATGGAATAAATGACTGTACAAACAGAATTTCTTGCACTACTAAGACCAATAAGCAGTTTGCTCCCTCATACCCCAAAAAGAAATTGCCCTTTGGTTCAAGCCTCTTTAAAAACTAGTTTTAAAATATTTGCTCTGCAGAAATCCTGATACATTTTGTGTTTCTTTTTCCCTGTTTGGCTCCCATTTTTGCTCCAGCTGGCCTGGCCTACTCCAATCTGGTGTATGACTGGGTGAAGGCTGCTGTGATGTTTGGGGTCATCAACACCATTGCCAGACTGGACCACCTGGAGCCACCCCAGCCCCCAAAATGCATCACCATGCTCTACATCTTTGCTGAAACGTGAGTACCCTGAAGGAAGAGTGTTTGAGCTGGACAGGACCTGCGTGGAGGGGAGGACACCTGGGCTGTCCTGGGCAGTTGGTCTGTGAGCTGGACACCACCTGAAACCATAGCCTGGACCTGGCCAGAACCCAGGGAAATATTCTTAGGAGGGGAGAAATGGATAAGGAGAAAAGTTAAACCACGTCTCTAGTGGGATCTGTCCAAGGAAGGAGCTTGGAGGATTTCTGTGAGCAAGGTTCAAGATGTGCCTTGCCGGGGGATTGGGTGTTTTCTCTGTTTCAACTGGTTTTTATTGTCATTGTGTGTTTTAACATGTTCTTATCATCTTATTTTAGGCATTTTGACAGAGGGATTAATGACTGGCTGTGCAAGTAAGTGCCTGGTCTGGTTCAGGGTCTTCCCTTCCATCCCAGAGCAATGAAGCATCACATGCTGCTCATCCCAAAGCTGGGATGTCCTCTCTTCTGGATAAATCCCTCTATTTGCTCTGTTTAGCCCCAAACCCATTGAATTAATTGCCCAAAGAACAGCCCCCTCCTCCAAAGCTGGGAGTGAAAGAGTGCTGTCCCAAAATCCCTTAAAGTCTGGTGGGTTTAGGGTTCCCTCAGAGGAGGAAGAACCAGCTTTACATTTCTCCAGGAGGAAAGGGGAATTGAGAACTGTAGCTCCATCTGCATTTCCTCAGCCCTTCAGCTCCCTTCATCCACCAGTTCACACCAGAAAACCTCTGCTGAGGGGGGTGGTGGCTGCTTTGTGATAAAATCCTGAGCACCAGCAAGTCTGAGAGACCCCAAGTTTTACCTGCCAGAGGGGGAAAGGTGGATATTTTGTCCTTGAATATCTATAGGTTTGTAGGAACACAAGCCCCAAGCTGTTGGGGCACAGCAAAAATCAGTTTATTGCCAGAGCATCCCTCTTGTTTTTACTGGGACGTTCTGGGCTGACCTCTCTGTGAGGAGCTTGGGAAAAGAAACCCTAGAGGGATCTCCTGGACTACAGGCAGCACCAACCTGTGGTGGTGTTTGCAGGGGTCCCAGGACGAGGGAAGAGATGAGAATCTTGACTCCATGTTTCAGAAGGCTGATTTATTATTTTTTTATATATATTATATTAAAAAAATATACTAAAACTATAGTAAGGAATAGAAGAAAAGGATTTCATCAGAAGGCTAGAAAAGGAATAGAAATGGAAAGATAATAAAATCTTGTGACTGACCAGAGTCCTAACACAGCTGGACTGTGATTGGCCATAAATTAAATAATATATTAAAACTAAATGATATCTAAAAACTAAAGAATAGAAGAAAGGATTTCTTCACAAGGGTAGCAAGGAAAAGGAATGATAATAAAATCTTGTGACTGACCAGAGTCCTAACACAGCTGGACTGTGATTGGCCATTAATTAGAAACAACCACATGAGACCAATCACAGATACACTTGTTGCATTCCACAGCAGCAGATAACCATTGTTTACATTTCGTTTCTGAGGCCTCTCAGCTTCTCAGGAGGAAAAATCCTAAAGGAAAGGATTTTTTATAAAATACATCTGTGACACTAACCACCTTCCCTGGCTTTCAGGTATGTGTATGACCACATTGGAGAGAACCACGACAACATCCTGAAGGAGCTGGTGGCCAGCATCACCACCTTTGCCATCACCACACTCTGGCTGGGGCCCTGCCAGGTCGTTTACATCTGGTCCCTCGTCAACTGCTTCGGCCTCAACTTCGAGCTCTGGGTGCAGAAGTTCTTCCAGCTGGGGCCCTTTGCCAAGCTGGAGGTGAGGGGATGGGAGAGCTCCAGGGGGATGGGGACCAGCTCTGGTGCTGGGGAATGTCAGTGCCTGGAGGGAGCTCACGCTGGGTTGGAGGGGTTGGGTTTTAGGGTGAGGAGGAAGAGCTAGAATCCCTGAGGATACCATGGGCTCCTGCCTGGAGATCTGGAGGTTTTTGCTGTGGCCTCCAAAATCATGGAATTATTAAGGCTGGAAAAGACCAGCAAGTCCGGCTGGACCACCACTGTGGTGGTGTTTGCAGGGGTACCAGGATGAGGGAAGAGATGAGAATCTTGACTCCATGTTTCAGAAGGTTGATTTATTATTTTATGATATATATTATATTAAAAGAAAATTATAGATTAAAGCTATACTAAAAGAACAGAAGAAAGGGTTTCATCAGAAAGCTAGCAAGGAAAGGAAAGGAATGATGATAAAATTTTGTGACTGACCAGAGTCCCAACACAGCTGGACTTGTGATTGGCCATTAATTAAAAACAATCATATGACACCAATCACAGATGCGCCTGCCACATTCCACATTAGCAGGTAATCGTTGTTTACATTTCGTTTCTGAGGCCTCTCAGCTTCTCAGGAGAAAAATCCTAGCAAAATAATTTCTCAGTAAATATGTCCATAACACACCACCATGTCCACCACTAAACCACATCCTCAAGCGCTGTATCCATGGGGTTTTTTTGAACATTTCCAGGGATGGTGAATCCCTGGACAATCCTTGGTTTCAGCCACTGAGCTGTGCAAGGGAAGCTCAGTCCTGGTGCTCTGTGCCCCTTCATTCCATGCACTTTGTCACCCACCCAGAGCAAACAAACTCCTGTGCTGCTTCACAGGGATTAGATTGGGGTGGAAATTCCAGAGGGAAAACAGAG
>NW_005054474.1:666378-683122 GCF_000277835.1 Geospiza fortis | reverse complement strand
CTCCAATGAGGCATCAAAGTGCCACAGAAAGACACAAAATATGAGATATCTGTCAGTATCTGTCCTTGGGAATAGGTCTATGCATATGGGGAATATTCTGTGGGGAATATCCAGACCCTAGGGGGAAATGTTTATATATTTCCTTATGGGATGAATTTGTTCTTCTTATTCCACAGAGCATCTTGGCATTCTCAGTGGCATTGATGTGATTTCTTTTGAAATCAAGTGTTTGGATGCTAGAACAAATTATTTTTAAATAATAATAATTTAGTAATAATTTTAATAATTCGTGCCCTGTCTTTGTTTGGGACCAAGGTGTCTCAGGGACATATTGGAAAAAAGATCTTTAAAACTTCCATGCTGAAAACAATTATGTTCCTGTTGGAATCCAAAATGCAAGAAACTCTCAGAACTTTAGACCTGTAAACCCAAGCTTAGAATTAAATACAAGATTTTATCTAAAACATTTAAAAAAGCTTCCAACCTTAAATACTAAAACAAAAAATATAAAAAAGTAAAATAACTACCAAAAATAAACAAAAACTTAAAACAAAATACTATAAATTAATGTATAATCATATATATTATATATGTTTTATTTTATCATTAAATATAATTTCTAATTTATATATAATTATATACCTTAAACTAAGTAAAGGAAAGTTTAGAGTTTCAGAGTTTAGATATAGGAAAAAAAATACATTCCAGAGGTAAACAAGGAGTTTAGAATGCAGCACTGTGGGTTTGTGTGCCATAACAAGACTGGCTAAGAAAGCTCACACTGCAGCATGAGTCCATAAGACAAAATATTTAAAGATTGGGTCAAAAACATAAATATCCTTGTGAGCAGTGTTTTATTGGTCAATAAATGCTTTAAAGGTCTTGTAACTAAGAGTCTTGAGACCTTCTGAGCCATGCAGTGAAGATGTGAGCCAAACTCACCCTTCCTGCCCATGTAGGAGATAGAAAAATAAACCTCATCATCAAAAACAACTCAAAAATCCCATCTCAAATTCCTTCCAAAAAATGTATTCCTTTCATTAAAATATAAAAATATAATACAAATAAATATATAAAATATAAACCACATATTAAAAAATAAAATAAAAAAACAACAAACCACAATTAAAAAATCCCACCTCAAATTCCTTCCAAATAAATTATCACAGGTTCCTCATTTCTTTTTCCCAATTCAAATCCCAGAGGTCCTAAATTAGTTAAAGATGTATTTTGAATACAAACCGTGGAGAGAATCCTCCCGTTTGCTCTCCTGGTTGAACTCCTAATCAGATTAAGGCTCTCGAGGCAGTGAAATCCCCTTCCCTGCAGCACCACAATTCCCAGCTCTAAGTAGCCTGGGGGCTCTTTGAAGGCTGCTCTAAACCCCATCCCTGCTCCACTCACAGCAGCTGATCCTGGAGATTATGTGCCACTGACAATTCCACTCTGCTGCTGTCATTGGCTTTTGAGCTTTTATTTTTTTCTCTTTAATTCCTAGGAAACTATTTTTATCAGGAGCCAGGAGTGATTTGCATGTAGGGCTAATAATAATCCGGGGATACAACAGATTCTTCTGCCTTGAGGAGTGGCAAGAGGTGGAGAACCATTTCATTTTAAAGAGGATCTGAGAGAGCTGGAGGAGGACTTGTGACAAGGATGTGGAGGGACAGGACAAGGAGAAATGGATTTAAACTGACAGAGGGCAGGGTTGGATGGGATCACAGGAAGGAATTCTTCCCTGTGAGGATGGTGAAGCCCTGGCACAGGTGCCCAGAGAAGCTGTGGCTGCCCGTGGATCCCTGGCAGTGTCCAAGGCCAGGCTGGATGGGACTTGGATCACCCTGGGACAGTGGAAGGTGTCCCTGCCCAAGACAGGGGGTGGAATGGATGATCCTTAAGATCCCTTCCAACCCAAACCCTTCCATGTGTCTGTGATTCTAAAATTACCATGAAACTGTGTCTAACATCTTGCCCCTACCCATGGGACCCAGCCCAGAGTCCCTAAAGCAGCAGAGCAGTTTTGTCCTTTCCTTGTCCTTTCATTTCTTCATTCCAGAGGCACTGAAAGCTGCTCTGATTTTTGCCTCCTCTCTGGGATCCCAGCTGGGGTTGCCCCATTCACCTCCTTTTCCTTAGAGACCCTTTTCCCTCTGCTCCTCTCCCCTCCACAGGCCAAGCTGTCAGGGGCCATGTCTCGGCGGATCAGGGCAGCTTTTGGGGCTGTGAACTTCTGGGCCATCGTCCTCTACAACATCCTGGCCCTCAACAGCCTGGAGTTTGCTCTGCTGGTGACCAAGAGACTCCTCGTGATGGGTAAGGTGCTGAGACAGCCCTGTCTGAGCTGCTGTGGGAGCTGAGCACTGGGATCTTGGATCCTTCTGGGTCCAAACTGCCCCGGCCACTGGTTTGTGAGGTGGCTGCTCCAAATATCCTTAATTCTCATGCAAAAAGGTGTTTCTTAGCCCCCTGAGTGTTCTGGGGTACCAGCAGCCTGCCAGGTGTGCTTGTACAGCTCCTGGCACAGCCTGAGCCTGGTTCAGCCTCCCTGGAGCACTGCAGGGGTCACGTTCATCTCATCAAGCAGGGCTCAGTCCCTGCCTGCAAAAGGGACTGACCCCTCCTGCCTCATTGCCTCTGCTCCAGCAGGCATCCTGCAGCATCCCAAAGGTGACAGGTACAAATCCTCATCCTGCATGTCTCGGTTTGGAAAGCCAGGTGTCTGCTAAGGAAGGCAGGAGCCTCCCCTGAAATGGAGAATGTAAACCCTCCCCCCCCCCTCCGAATTGCTATAAATTTTAAATTAAGGGGCTCTCAGGCAAAAATATGAGAGCAGGAATAACAGTTCTTTAATAGGGAAGACAATAAAAGGATAAAATAAACAATGCAGTCCACTAGAACAACACTGGCAGAGTCAGAACCCAACCTGACACCCTGTGGGTCAGGGTGCTGGCAGCAGTCCCATTGGAATTGTGGCTGCAGCCCTCCTGCAGTGTCAGGGGGGGTTCTGCTGGAGCAGGGATCCTGGAGAAAGGTGCAGTCTCTTCCTCTGAAGCTCCAGTGGAAGAGGCAGCTGCTGTTCCTCTGGGAAAACCAGTGGAGAAGCTGTGCTGGTGTTCCAGAGTCTCCAGATTCTATCCAGGCAGGAATCCTTGGCTCCTCCCTCTGGGCTCACATCTCCCAATGGGATGCTGTAGTTCTTATCAGCCATGCAGGGACATTCAACAGCTGTTATCAGCAGATGTCCCCTCCCGAGGGAGGTGTGATTGTGGAAGAGATACGGCAAACTGCCCACTTGACAAAAGACAGCTGCCCTACAGATGGTCATAGAATACATCTTGCCTTGCAATCCAGAACAGTACATTTCTGATCAGTGCATTGTGGCTCTGTTTTGAAGACTTCTTGAGCTGCCCAGGGTATAAATAGCCCTGAGGAGCCCTCTCTGGGATGGGGATGGATAATGTCACACTCGCTGTGCCAGGAGTGCCTGCCCGCTGAGCTCGCTGGCTTTTGCTGGTTGCATTATTCATTGCGCAGCTCCTGTTTTAGCAGGAACAAACCCTGGATCCACCCCTCTGCTGTGGAGACCAGGTCTGTGATTGCAAACACTGTCAGACCTTTCTGAACAGGAGGGAGGGCTCTGGCACTGACGTAGGTGACAAAAATATGTATTTTCCTGGGCGGACACTGTGTCCCCACTAAGTGCAGGACAAGAAGACTTCAAAACAGCACCACAACCCACTGATTAGAAATGTACAGACTGCAGGATGAGGATTTGTACCTGTCACCTTTGGGGTGATGCAGGGTGTCTCCTGGAGCAGAGGAAATGAGGCAGGACAAGGCTGGGGTTGATCCTCAGCATCAGTGGGGCCCAAAGCTTCCAGAAGGTCACAGAGTTGAGCAACGATGGACATGGGCAGGTTCAATGGGCAGAAAGTCAACCATGACTTCTGAATTTGGGAAGCAGAAGGATTTTGGGGGGTAAGAGGGGCTTGAAACTCCTTCAACATGTCCCCACTGCAGTCCACTGTGCCTTGGTGGGTTCAGCTTCACCTAAAATCCAACCCTGAGGATTTCCCTCTTGGTGAAGCTGCAGGGTTGGATCGATGACAAAAAACGTCACTGGCCACTGTGATCTTGTGTGACCTCCCAAACCCACCTGAGAGGCAGCTGTGCTGGGGTGAAGAACTGGCCTGGTTAGGCCAGCACAGCTGGCTGACCAGCTCTCCCTCCCTGCCCTAGGTTTCCCCGAGAGCACCTTGTCCATCTGGTTCATCACCTACTGCGGCGTGCAGCTGATCAAGGAGCGCGAGCGCATCCTGGCCATCCAGCAGGAGGAGAAGGGGGACAAGGCCAAGCTGGAGTAGGGGAGGCTTGTCCTGAAGCTTCATCTCCCTTCCAGCCACTGCTGCCAGGCCAGGCACTGTTCAGGGCTCTCCATGCCCTCCTGACAATCGGACTGCTGTAGCTCATCCACGTAGGAGTCACCTGGAAGGCACAGGTCACCCCCTTGCTGCAGGGAAGAATTTCCATCAGGCACAGCGGGTGTTTCACAGTCTCCCCAGGCATGGCAGAATGCTGAGGCAGCTCCCAGGATATTTTTTCCACGCCAGAGCCATCCCCATTGTTTTCCTGGCCCTCTGACAGTGTGCAGGCTCAGAGATTTCACCCCCTGCTTCCCTTGGTGCACGAGCACTGGGTTCCCCCTCAGCCCTTGTCTCCCAGAAGAGACTCTCCAGGCCCCATGGCTGGAGGTTTTAGGGCTCTGCACTGCTGGATCTGAGACTGATGTGACCACCCTGCTGTGACACGTGTCCTGGGACTCAAGCCAAACCCCACCTCAGTTTTTTTTACATGCCACAGATAAAGGTCTAAGCTCACATTCCTGCCCATGGCTGAGGGACAGAAGGTGCTGTAGCCACCCCATGCTCACCTCCACCCCTTTCCTCAGCTGCCTTTGGAGTGCACAGCCCACTGAGCACACAGATGAACACAATCAAAGGAGAAAAAGCCCAGGGGAAGATCAGGGATTGGGGCTGGGTGGTGGAGGGAAAGCCCATGGGAGCCTCCTTGGAGAATTAGACTTTGGGAGTGTGTGAAACACAGTGCCTTGGGGAAAAGGTGGGTTTGTGACACAGAAATAGCTCTCTTGCACTTTAGTGTAACTCTTCAGTGGCCTTATGTCTGAGTTCTGTCTGTCTGGGGGCAGGACCCACACCCCTCTGCAGTGGGGTCGAGACCTTGGTGCATCCCCATGGGGGAAGCAGGATGGGTTCCTAGCCAGATTTCAGCTCTGCCAAAGCAATTTGTGGAGTCCCTGGTAAATGTCTCTTATTTATGTAGCCAATAAATGCTGGATAACTCTGGCACCTGCTGCTCATCCCTGTTAATGCTGCTGGCTGCAGGTGACACCCCTGGAAACGCCCAAGCACCAGAGAGTGAGAGGACAAGGATCTGTTTGCAGGTCCTGCCCCCCAAAAAAGTGACACAAGACATTTGTGACTTCAGCACAAACCCATTTGTCATCACCAGACTGGAGTTTGGGCTGCAGCTGGATTCATATTCACCTTTATTTTGACTCTGCTATTGGGTGTCATCACCAGACTGGAGTTTGGGCCGCAGCTGGATTCATATTCACCTTTAATTTGACTCTTCTTTTGTACATATCTTGAGCCTGTGGCCAGCACACTTCACCCATGTGGGTTTTGGGTTAGAAGCCAGGTTGGTTTTACTTTTGGGAGCCTGACCAACAATGCTGGGAGTAAGGGGCAGGCATTGTGCCTTGGTGGCATCTTGTCACTTCCCTTTTTGTCACTGCTGGACTTTTCATGGGTGCTTCTTGGCATCTCCATTATTTCAGATTTACTTCTTCCATCAAACCAGCTCAGCCACCGTGTGCTTCCTGCAGGGTTGGATTCATCTCCTGCCCTCTGCAGGAGTGTCCTTGCACAGGTGGCACCTCCCTGAGGCGCTGTCACCAAGGGCTCTGCCCCTGTGGTGGCTCAGCTCGGGTCTGTGGCTGCCTGGGAGGGCAGAGTCACCTCCCAGCGTCCAAGTGGGTGACTCACATGGCAAAGCCCAGTGACTCTGCACTGCCCTCCTGACTGGGATACTTCAGCAGAGAAAATAGCCCATTCACTAAGAGGCTATATTTACCCAGCAGCTGCATCTGCTGAAGCTGCCAGAAGGAGCTAATCTTAGACACCAGCCCAGTCACTGATCTGTTAGAGACAGTTCATGGGAGAGTTTGGGCTTTGCCCTCCTTTTCCAGGAGTTTTCCCTTCAGTTTTTGCTCCTCTCACAAGCCCAGGAGGTTTGAGCCCCCTGGTGCTGTCTCAACCAGCTCAGCCTTGCACAGGACACTCTCAGTCTCACTGAATGTCTCTGTAGGATGGGATTTATCCACTCATCTGCTCTGATTATTGCCTGCCCCTTCATAAAACTCCATCGAGAAGCCAAGACAAGCAATTTTTTATTGTAATTACAAATCCCTACATTTTACTTAACAGCCCTACACTGGACACTTTCTTGTTCAGCCTGACATGGCTGAAATTCCTTCATCCATCCTTTTTGTTGTAACATTTTGTATGGGGTGGGGGTGATCCTGCAGCACTGCATCCCTTTAGGATGTAGCTGTGCATCCTCGCCATTGTGGTTTAATCCCACACAGTTTCTCACTCACTCACTCACTCACTCACTCCCCCTCACCCCATAAGGAGGAGAAATCAGAAATAAAAGGTAAACAGGTAAATCTGTTGAGATAAGAACAGTTTAACATTTGAAACAAAACGTAATGATGATAATTATAATAATGACAAGGAGAGGAGAAAGAGCAACAGAACCCAAGAGGAACAATGAGGCAAAACAATTGCTCATCGCCCACTGGCTGATGCCCAGCCTGTCCCCAAACAGCAAATTGGCTCCTTTCTAGGTAATTTCCACAGTTTATATCCTGGAAATGATGTTCTATGGTATGGAATATCCCTCTGGCCAGCTCAAGTCAGCTCTCCTGGCCACGCTGCTTCCCAGCTTTTGGTGCAGCTCCTCCCTGGCAGACTGTGAGAGGTGGAAAATCCTTGACTCAGGGTGAGAACGACAGCAGGAGCCAAAATATTGGTGAGTTATCAACATTATCCTCATCCTAAATTAGGAAAAACACAGCACTGCAGGAGGAAAATTGTGACGGTGTTCAAAGGGGTCCAAGGATGAGGGAAGAGATGAGGATCTGACTCCATGTTTCAGAAGGCTGATTTATTATTTTATGATATATATTATATTAAAACTATACTAAAAGAATAGAAGAAAGGATTTCATCAGAAGGCTAGCTAAAAATAGAATAGAAAGGAATGATAACAAAAGCTTCTGTCTCGGACAGAGAGTCCGAGCCAGCTGACTGTGATTGGCCATTAATTAGAAACAACCACATGAGACCAATCACAGATCCACCTGTTGCATTCCACAGCAACAGGCAATCAATGTTTACATTTTGTTCCTGAGGCCTCTCAGCTTCTCAGGAGGAAAAATCCTAAGGAAAGGATTTTTCCTAAAAGATGTCTGTGACAGAAAATTCACTCTCCCAGATGAAACCAGGACCTCCACCCCCTCCCATGTCCTGGGGACTGTTGCCCACCTGGGGACACATTTAATGACTGTGGGAGTCCCTGGTGATTGGAAATCCCTGGCTGTGGCCCTGTCAGACCTGGGGGACAGTGCACCCAGGCTCTTGGAAAACCAGGGCTGCTTCCCCAAGCCTTGGAGCTGCTCCAGGCAAAGCCACTGAAGCCCTGGGAGTCCCCAGGGCAGGTTTGGGACCAGCCCAGGGCCCTTTCCCTGGTGAGCCACCAACCTGGGAGATGCCAGAGACCCAGCAGGTGCCAGAGCTCCTCTGGGAAGGGCTGCAGCTGAATTTTAGCAGTGGCACCCCATGGGGTGGGGGATAAGGAAGCAAAACTCAGCTGGCAGCACAACGAAAAGGAAAACAAGGCAGGGCTCAGAGGAGATTAAAGGCAGAGGGAGGCGGGGGAAATCCCAGCTGGTGGCACAACAACACAGGATTAAACCTGGGATGGCACAGAGCTGATGCAGAGGGGGCAGAGAGGGGAGGGAGGGGGTGTCCAGCCCCAGATGTCAGGGAGCAAAAATTCCTGAAGTTCAACCCGGTTCAAAGATCAGCACTCGGAGCTCAGTCCTGGCACAGATGAGCAGCACAGGAGAGCTCATGATGTGAGCCCTGAAAACAGCTTGTGATTATTTCCCTGCTCTGTTGGTACCTCCCAGATGCTGCTGGAACCACACCAGTATCATACTGGTACAGCTCTCTCCCTCTTCTAGAGATGACCATCATGGCAATTTTTATAAATTTTACATCCCTGCCAGGCTAAGGGGTTGTGTGGCTTTAAACACACCAAGAATAATGGCTAATATTTTTTCATAGGCTTAATTAAATCGTTAATTAAATCTGTGCCATCACTGAGTGTCAGACAGCCCAGAGGGTCCACAGCAAGAGATAAAACAGATTCATGTGCAAGTTTTACTATGGGTATAAATAATTAGAGCTACTCTGCTCGCCCATGTCTGTCAAAACTAATTTGCTTCTTTGTGAGCTCTGTGGGAATAGCTGGACCTGGACTGGCCATTTCAGGGCCCAGGGGACTTCCTAGACATCCATGGGTAGGCAAGCAGGACACAAAGGTTGCTGGAGAGCTCAGCCACCCTGGAGCATCATCTCCAGGCCAGGCAGGCTGTCCTGCTGTGCCTCTAGACTTCATCCAGAGGGGAAGGATGAACCAGAAGGCCTGAGCAGGAGACCCTCAGTTTACTAGAAGGTATTTGGGTTTAGATGCCTTAATCTGTGAGTTTAAGCCCACCATTGCATTTCCTTTATTTCTGTTCTGCCTCAGACACTCTCTCTGTCCCCAGGATGTGGATTTATTGGTGCCCAGGTGCCCACAGACTGTGCCGCTGGGGCCCATGTACATGTCTGACAGAGCCACAGAATCAGTGAGGCTGGAAAAGAGCTCTGGGGTTGACTCCAACCTGTGGTTGAACCGGACCATGGCCCTGAGTGCTGCGTCCAGTCTTTCCTTAACACCTCCAGGGATGGTGACTCCACCACCTACTGCAGGGGAAAAGAGCCATTCCTCTCCCACAGTCCTCAAATCCCTGCTTTAGTGAGGGTTTTAAAGGAACTTCCAGCCCAGATCTCGTATCCCACACAGGGCTGTAAATAAACACCTCTACCTCCATTTCCCACCCCTGAAAAGTGACTCTAGAGGAGGATAAAGGACAAACCTGTGCAGCAAAGCAGGCCTGGGTGGGAGCTGGCTGGAGCTGGGGATGCCACAAAGCCCACACAAGACCTTCCCTTAGCACATCCATCCTTCCAGCTTTGACTTCATGGCCTATTTTCAGCACAGCTAAAGGTCCAGCATTTTCAGAGCATCATCAGGAGGAAGCCCCAGCCTTGCCACCCATGACCCAAACAGCAAATTGGGCTGTTAGATTCACCTAGAGTCCTCTTCCCAAGCCCACGTGTCCCCCGTGGTGTCACAGCAGCCAAACCTGCTGCTCTCCCCACGGTGACTCACGAGCTGCCAGACCCTTCCTGAATTCCTGGGGCTGGAATTACAGCTGTTCCCCCGGCCCCCCTCCCTCCCTCCTTGTCCAATGTGTCATATTAAAGGGTGATCGGCTTACACATGCTGCACTATGGATTCCTTAAGCCCCGCAGGGCTGTGTCTATATATAAAGCTGGAAGCTGAAGTGCACAGACAGCTGGGACTGTAGCGAGCATTTCACGTTCCCGGTGTGCCAGCGGTCTGGAAGCCCGTGAGGCTGTGAGCTCTGCTTTCTTTACTCAGGTTTAGGTACAGCCACCAATATTTATCCATAAAAGAAGGATTGGGGCAAAGAACAAGCAGTTTTTCACCACCATGGGTTTGCCTCTTGATCAAGTGGAAGAATTGCGTCTCTACCAGCAAACTCTTCTCCAGGACGGACTCAAAGACATGTTGGACCACAATAAGTTTCTGGACTGTGTTTTGAAAGTGAAAGGGAAGGAGTTTCCCTGCCACCGGCTGGTGCTGGCAGCCTGCAGCCCCTATTTCCGGGCCATGTTCCTCTCAGACATGGAAGAGAGCAAGAAGAGGGAGGTCAGCTTGGAAGATGTCGACCCGGACGTCATGGGCAAGATCCTGCACTACATCTACACCTCCGAGCTGGAGATCACCGAGCAGAACGTGCAGGACATCTTCTCCGTGGCCAACATGTTCCAGATCCCCTCCATCTTCACCGTGTGCGTGTCCTTCCTGCAGAAGAGGCTCTGCCTCAGCAACTGCCTGGCCATCTTCCGGCTGGGATTGATGCTGGACTGCGCCCGGCTGGCCGTGGCCGCCCGCGATTTCATCTGCGACCGCTTCGCGCTGGTCTCCCGGGACGAGGAGTTCTACCAGCTCTCCCCCGACGAGCTGATTGCCATCATCTCCAGCGACTCCCTCAACGTGGAGAAGGAGGAGAGCGTCTTCGAGGTGGTGATGAAGTGGGTGGGGGCCAAGGAGCGCGAGAGCCGGCAGAAGGCCCTGCCTGTCATCTTCGAGAGCGTCCGCTTCCGCCTCATGCCCAGCGACTTCATCAGGGAGCACGTGGAGAAGCACGCCCTGGTCAAGGCCAGCCCCGAGCTGCTCAAGAAGCTGCAGATGGTGAAGGACGCCCAGAAAGGCAAGTTCACTGTGGTGAAGAAGAAGAAAGTGAAGAAGAGCAGTGAAAATCAAGCAAAGGAGGATGTTGTCAATGGAGCAGTGGATGAAGGGGAGGATACGGAGGAGGATGCTCTCCCTGGGATCTTGAATGACACCATGCGCTTTGGGATGTTCCTCCAGGACCTGATTTTCATGGTGAGCGACAGTGGAGCAGTGGCCTATGACCCCAATGCCAACGAGTGCTATTTTGCCTCCCTGTCTACTCAAATCCCGAAGAACCATGTCAGTCTGGTGACCAAAGAGAATCAGATCTTCATTGTTGGAGGACTGTACTACAACGAGGACAACAAAGAGGATCCCATGAGCTCCTACTTCCTACAGGTACTGCCTTTGTCTTTCTTTTGTTTCTTTGACCACTTGGGAACATCACCAAGCTTTAACTCCCAAATTTTTGTTATCATGTGGTGTTAGAGTGAAAGTTGTAAATGAAGGAGAATGATCTGGGTTGCTTTCCTGGAGATTCTTCTCCCTTTATTTTTAAGGATGATGCCACTGAGGGGTGGTTGTGGTAGTGAGGAAGGTTTGAAGGAGTAGGAAATAGGAATGAGCCTTTCTGATCCAAATCCTGAGGAGAGGATTGTTTAAAACAGTGAATTTGGCCCAGCCCTGGCTGCCACAGCGTTCACAAACTGGGAGGTTCGTGGCATCAGACCTTGCATCTCCTGCTTTCCCTGGTTATGAACCCCAGGAAAACCCAAGGGTGACGCTGCCAGGTGCTGAAAAAGGAGCAGCAGCAGCTGCAGCCACAGAGCAAACACCCCAAGGACACAGGGCATGTCCCTGCCTCCCAACACTGCCCCATTCCCAGTGCTGCTCCTGCCCCTGGAGATGGGCTTGGGCCAGCTCAGAGTCTCTGTCTCAGCCATTTCCATCCTGAGAGGGGGAAACGACCATGAGTTGTCTTTGGGGATATCCCCCAGGGAAAGTGGCTGTTCTAACTCAGCAGTGACCCAACTGTGCCTGGATTGAGCTGTGCAGGCAATCTGAGCCCCAGCCTGGGCTGCAGCCCAGATTTCTTTCCCTGTAGACAGCCAACACAAGGCTCCTGACCTTCCTCCCGACCCCAAGGAATCCATTAAATCCTCTATTCTTCCTCCCATACCCAGAAATTCCTTTTTTGTTCCCCTCCATGGCTCAAATCTTCTGGGAAGAAACAATAACGTGTCTCAGGCTCACATCTTCTGGGAAAAACAATAACATCTCCAGGCAGAAAGGATAAAACAAGGGTGGCTGCCAAGCTGAGACACAGAGCCCTGGTCCCTGCCTTGACTCATTGCCCTCATCAGTGGGGCTGCACATCTTGCAGGGACCAGGCTTGTCCTCACCTGGAAAGGTGCAGGGAGTTGTGCAGGCCAGGTGAAGCCCAGGGAATGAGAATCCAGGAGGAAGAAACCCCGGCCCTATAGAGCAGGAGGGAGTGGGAAGGCTGAGGAAGTGCTGGGGGTGTCCTGTTTGAGACACAGCCTGTCACACTGGGCAGTCCATGATGACAGAGGTGTGGGCAGCCCCATCAGTCACCTGTGAAGAGCAGGGCGATGCATTCAGCCAAACCTGTGCCTAAGGATCAGTCTTCCCAGCAGAGGAGGAGCAGGGTCCAGAGAGGTCACAGAATCATAGAATGACCTGGGAAGTCATTCTATGGAATCTTGAGAGGGACCTTGAAGATCTCCTAGCTCCAAACCCCTGCCGTGAGCAGGAACACCTCCCACCAGACCAGGCTGCTCAGAGCCCCATCCAACTTGGCCTTGAACACTTCCAGGGGTGTGGCAGCATCCTTGGAAACATTTAATACTTGACTGCAAAAAGCCCTCAGAAACAGCTCTAGGTCCAAACCTGTGCCCCTTTGAACACGTGGGTTGGATGAAAAACCTTTGGTAGTCCTTCCCCCAAAGTACTTTGTGGTTCTAAGCTGCAAACAGCAAGGTTTCTCTGTTCAGCTCCCAGCTTGCCACTAATTCAGTGGCAAATGCCCTGAGCATTGTGGGGCTAGTTTCAGCTCTTTCCCAAAAGGGTCTCTTGACACATCACCATATCACTCGTGCTTGGGAGAATCAGACAAGCCCTGGGACTGGAGAGTGCCATCAGTTTGCAAATGTTTAATTTATTACATCAGTGTCATTATGTAGCTCACAGTTGCTGTATGAGCAAGAGAGGTTTTGAGCCCTTTTTTTTCAGCTGAAATGACACATTTAGACACGCAGCTCTATGACAAGCCACTGTGCCACAGCTCCCTACACCTTCTGACTCTTTCTATCCCTCCAAATTTCACATTCCCCCTGCTGGAGCCAGGTGCATTAGGTCAGGGATAATTTAGATTTAAGGACAGGCACTAAAATATAAAAATGCTGATAAATCCCAGGGGCCTTGCAGAATTTGGCAGGCACAAAATGATTCCATTGACATTTCAGATGGGAAAGGGTATCCTTTCTTTGTCACTTGCGAGATTTATGACTCGAAAACAATGCTGAATCCATCAAGAAGCAGGAACTACCATGCTACCACGATGACTGGGCTGCTCAGGGTTGCACTATAAATAACATATGTGTGGACCACAGCTTACAAAGAGACAAAAACCACAGGCACCCAGCCGAGGGCGAGTCTTCGGAGCCAACCCATCAAAATGGAGCTCCTTGGCCTGAGCCCATGGCAAACAATGCTCCAGGCTGTGCTGCGTCACAGCTTCATCCTGCAGTCCCACAAAATTGGCTGCAAGACATCCCTCCTTCCTCTATCAAGATAAAATATTTTTTTCCCAATTCCCGTTAAGCCACAGTGCTCAGAGTCTCCAGTCTAAGATTTTTTTTGGTTTTTGTTTTTGTTTTTTTTGTTTTTCGTTTTGGTTTTTGTGTTGGTTTTTTTTGTTTGTTTGTTTGGTTGGTTGGTTTTTTTGTTTGTTTTTTTCTGGGTGGGAGTTGAGGCAATGCCTTGATCTACGGATGTGCAAGGATTTGGTGATCTGATCCAGAAGCTTGCTCTGGCACACTTCATCTGTGCAGCCAACATTGCTGGCAGCACCCTGTTACCTGGCAGAGATGGAAAATGCCAGGATGAAATGCTGTGTGTGAGGTGTTCTGTGCGTGAAAAGGCTCAGGAAAATTTCTGGGATTGAAATGCTTCCATTCCTCCAGTCCCAGGAACAATCCATCATAAGCACGGCAAGAAGTTTTTCACCCAAAGATGACCAAGATTTTTCCAGGTTAGAAGAGGAGACTTAGGAGAGAGTTTATCACTCCACAGCTCCCTGAAAGGAGGCTGGAGCCAGGTAGGGTTGGCCTCTTCTCCCAGGCAACCAGGGACAGGATGAGAGGACAGGGCCTCAGGCTGCACCAAGGGAGGTTCAGGTTGGACATCCTGGAGAATTTTTTTACTGAAAAGGTGTTCAGGCATTGAGATGGGCTGTCTAGGGAAGTGGTGGAGTCACCATCCCTGGAGGTGTTCAAGAAATGACTTGATGTGGCACTCAGTGCCATGGAATTGATAAGGAGGTGGCTGGTCAAAGGTTGGACCCAGTGATCTCAGAGGCATTTCCCAACTTTAATGTGATTCTATAAGGTCCAGGCTTTGATGAATAGAGCAGAAAATGTTGCTGCACACCCACCTCTGCTCTAATGCCTTGTCATAAAAGGTCTACCATACAAATTGTGCCTTGGGTTTGCTCTCAGATCTCCCATCCTGCTCCAGCTGACAAAGGCACAGCCACAGGAGCATTGCTGCTGGGGTGACCAAGCTGCACATGGGAACACACTTTGTCCTCCACCTCCGGGCCCTGATTTTTGCTGATCAAATGGACACACACTAATGACCTTATGTTCCTTTCCAGTACGACCACCTGGATGCAGACTGGCTGGGGATGCCCCCCCTGCCCTCCCCTCGCTGCCTCTTCGGGCTGGGGGAGGCTGAAAACTCCATTTTTGTGGTTGGAGGGAAGGAGCTGAAGGAGGGAGAGAAGACCTTGGATTCAGTGCTGTGCTACGACCGCCTGTGAGTGTCCCCTGAGAGTGTGGGGTGGAGGGGAAATGGAGCAGCTGCCATGGGTTAAAAGGTTTGGGAGAAGGGCTTGGACTCTGTATGAGGATGCTGGGACTGTCCTCAGGCTGTGCCCTGGGGCTCTGAGCTGTCTCCTTCCAGCTGCTCCCTTTATTGAGCCTCCTGGAGAGGGAAGCATTTATGGGCATATTTTGTTTTCGGGGATTGATATTAGTGGATGTTCACGTGAGACATGTACAGAGGTGTTTTTTTCTTCTGCTAAATCTCCTGCTCTTGCCCATTGATTAAAGGATCAGTGGCGTTCACTGTGGTCTCACCAAAAAGAGGTTTGAACAGAAAAGCTTGTTTTTAAAATTTTCAGATGTATCACAGAATGGCTCATCCTGATTGATATCAGGCTTAATATCCAATTAGTTTTGGACAATGGGCTCTGACCCATGCTAGCTCATGAGCTTTATTAAAAGGCACCATCCTGTTCTTCTCTCAGGAGACAGAAACTTCCAAAGCCTGCTGCTCTCTGCCCCAAAGAGACAGAGCAGCAGGCACCAACAAGCCTTTGCTTGGTCTATATTTAGATGTATGTGCTTCCAAGTCTGTTTTACAGGCAGAGATTTGAAACCAGTTCCATTCCCACAGAGCAGGGCATTTATCTGCCCCTGCAGACTCTGGGAAAGGATTTGTCTGCCCCCACTCAGTGCTTGGAGGTGGTTTGAGTATCAGTTTGAACCTGGTAGAGATGTGATCAGCACCACTCTATCTCTGGTTTTATTTGGTTATTATTCTGATTGAACATGGCTGAACATGAACCAGCTGTGTGCCCAGGTGGCCAAGAGGGCCAGTGGATTGTATTCATCCATCCTGGATGGATCAGCAGGACCAGGGAAATGTTTATTCCTTTGTGCTGGGCACTGTGAGGCTGCACCTCAAATCCTGCATCCAGTTTTGGGCCTTTCATGACAAGAAGGACACTGAGGGGCTGGAGTGAGCCCCAAGAAGGGAATGGAGCTGAGGAAGGGTCTGGAGCACCAGGAGCAGCTGAAAGAACTTGAGTGGCTCAGCTTGGAGAAAAGGAGGTTGAAGGGGTCATTATTGCTCCTTATCCCTACCTGAAGACCTCAAGAAAATAATGGTTATTAGCATAAATAATCTGCTTATTTTACTGTCACCCTTCTTTAGGATCACTATTATTATTTTTAGGATCATTAGACATTTATTTTCTGAGCCTGCCCCATTGCAGACCTTGTGTTTCTGAGACTGAGTCCAACCCTGTGCTCACCTCTAGGCCTGGGAAATGCCATGTACTCTAGGTGTCATCCAGCAAGCTACAAACCCTTTTGCTTCCCATCTTCTTCTGACTCCATCTTTTTCTTTCCCATCTTTTCCAGGTCCTTCAAGTGGGGTGAGGCTGATCCCCTTCCCTACTCAGTCTATGGCCACGCAGTGGTATCACATAAGGACCTTGTCTACGTCATTGGGGGCAAAGGAAGTGACAAGTAAGTCAAAAACTAAGAGAAAATCAAGGAGGCAATCCCCCAAACCAGTGGAATTGCAGAGTTGGGTACCTCCTCAGCCTGCTTTAAGGAGGGCTGGATGGGATGGGAGATGTGGATCCTTCCCTCTGTGCTCATCTTTGTGCCTGCAGCCCTTTCCGAAACCTTAGGAGGCCAACAGGGACATCAGGAAGATGGCAGTGTCCTTACAGGAGAGAGAATGCATTGCCCCATCCCTGGAAGCAGGCTGGAGGGAGCTTTGAGGGAAACTGGTCCAGAGGAAGGTGGCCCTGCCCATGGGGGTTGGAATGAGATGATCTTTAAAGATCCTTCCAAATCAAACCACAAAAAAATAAATGTCACACAGATTGGGAGAGGCACTGAAGAGCAAAAAGCCCCTTCACTTTTAAGGTGTCCTGTCTTTGGCTTGTGGAGCAGAGTGGTCACCATAGCCAAATCCAGGTGTGTATTTGCAATAGGAGGGAAAAACCTCATCCACCCTGACCCCAAACC
>NW_005054474.1:659948-666328 GCF_000277835.1 Geospiza fortis | reverse complement strand
TTGCTGCCTTGCAGGGCACAGATGTGGCTGTTTCCAGAACAAACATTCCATAATCCAGCAAGGATTGGTCCTGCTCAGGGAGGTTTATGGTCTGAAAGGTGTGAACATCCTCACACTGCCCACTTGGCCGCAGGAACATCACTGAGGACGTTTTGCAGCATCATGGTGGATCAGGAGAAATAAATCAATGCCTTGATGCCTGTGAGAGGTCCTAAGAGGCTGTCTGGGCCTGTATCCAGGTGTGTGAGCGCCAAGCTGAGCTCTCAGGACTCCTGTCCAAAGATGCAGCAGGAGGGGATGTGTTACACACACACATGTGGTGACTCCCGGCAGGGACATCCTTGGGTTCACACCCAACAAATGGGGTGTGTTCCTCCACTCATGCCAGTGTGAAGGAGGAAAATCCTCTCTAGATATCGGGATCTTTAGCTTGTCAGAGTGACCCCAAGAAAAGTTGGAAAGTCTCTTTTCCCAGCCCAGCGCTTGAAGAAGGAGTCAGAGCTCTTCAGTTTTCAGTCTCAAGGTTGTTTATTGTTCCTCACCTATAAAAAAATTTTCTCTTGCCCTGCCGAGGTCTGCTCAGCAGGACAGTCCGAGGCACTCTGCCTGCCCCTGGGGCGGTGTTATGTCTTTATACTAAAAACTACGTGTACAATATTTACAATTACTTTCCAATACCTATCACCTATGTTAGACAGTGAGCTTCTACTCTAAACCAATCTGTAAGTGCCAACATCACAGCAGAAGATGGAGGCCAAGAAGAAGAAGAAGAAAGGCTGGACATGCCCAGATTCCTCAATCTTGCCTCCTGAACCCTCATACCAAAAACCCCAAAATCTATTTTTCCATCCTGTGATAACTTCACTATTATTTTACTTAATTTGTCATGGCTTGCAGATCTTCATCTAAGGTTGGTAACTTGCTTCATGGGTCATAATCAAAACCACAGGGGCATCTTGGGCTCTGTGCCAGGGTCCCTGAGCCCCCTGGCAGGGGTCTTGGCTGCTCAGGACAGCCAGAGGGATGTCCTGGGTCCTGACACCTAGAGACCCCATCTTCTTTCCAGCAGACACCCCCAAATGCCTTCAGGGTAAAACCACCCCTTGGAAAGCAATCAAGGCTCCTTTTCCCTCTGCTTTTTCTCCAGGAAGTGCCTGAAGAAGATGTGTGTCTACAACCCAGCCAAGTTTGAGTGGAAGGAAATGGCTCCCATGAAAACTGCCCGCTCCCTGTTCGGGGCCACCGTGCACAAGGACAAAATCTACGTGGCAGCTGGTGTCACCGACTCTGGTTTGACCAACTCTGTGGAGGTCTATGACATTGCCACCAACAAGTATGTCCTGAGTTGTGGTTACACCAGGAGTAGGTGCAGGTGTAGGCTCAGCAAATTCCAGCCATCCCGGAGTTTGTTTGTGGCTCCTGATGTCAGCTCCTCCAGTTTATATGCCTATGGGAGGGGAGTTGGAGCTGGATAATCTTTAAGGTCTCTTCCAACCCAAGCCATTCTAGGGTTCTGTGGTTCCTCAGAGAGCTGGGCATCACCAAAGCCACTGTGGTTGGGCTGGGGATCATCTCAGGCTCGTCCTCAAAGTGGTTTCACGCACTGTGTTGTCCTTGGGTTCCTGGGAGCTTCATCCAACACAATAAACCCTCTGAGTTTGGGTGGATACCTAGATACAGGTCCTTGCAGCTGCTGCCCCAGCACTGGGGCAAACTGGTCCATGCACCCAAAGCAAAACAAAGCTGTACAATGATGATGGGAACAGTTTCCCTAAAAACAGCCAGGGTATGGTCCCATCCCACCTAGACCTGCGCAACTGGATCTGTCCCTAGTGAGCTCAGCTGTTGAATCCTGATTTGAGGCCATCCTCAGCATGGGGGTGGCCAGGATCCTCTAACTTTGAGGAACGTTTGAAGGAGCTGGGGTTGTTTAGCCTGGAGAAGAGGAGGCTCAGAGGTGACCTTACTGCTCTCTACAGCTTCCTGAAGGGGGGCTGCAGACAGGTGGGGTTGGTCTCTGACAGAACCAGAGGACACAGTCTCTCCAGCTACATCAGGGAAGGTATAGGTTGGATATGAGGAAAAAAATTTTCACTGAAAGAATAATAAAATACTGGAATGCTCTTCCCAGGGAGGTGGTAGAGTCACCATCTCTGGATGTGTTTAAAAACAGACTGGACATGGCACTTGGTGCTATAGTCTGGTTGAGGTGTTAGGGCACAGGTTGGAATCAATGGTCTTAGAGGTCTCTTCCAACCTCATCATTCTGTGATTCTGTGATTCTGAACTTGTCCCCTCTCTCCCGTGGCAGGTGGGACGCCTTCCCTGAGTTCCCCCAGGAGCGCAGCTCTGCCAGCCTGGTCAGCCTCTCTGGGGTGCTCTACCTGCTCGGGGGCTTCGCCACGGTGGAGACCGAGTCGGGAGAGCTGGTGCCAACGGAGCTCAACGACGTCTGGAGGTGACAAACCTTCCTCAGGGCTGTCCCAGGGAGCATGGGAGGGATGTTAGTGATGAAATAGATAATTTCTGTCTGTTTTTATGCCATCAGTGTGAGATGGAGGTTGTCACCCCAGCACCAGGCTGCAGGCTCAGCACTCAATGTCTGGGAATTTTGCCCTGTGCTGCGCTGGAGGGCACACTGATGCTTCAGTGATCTCTCCCAGCCTCACACAGCAACAGACCAGGGAAAACTTGCTCCTTTGGCTTTGTTGTGCGTTGACATTTTGCCTGGAGCTGGTTCCAGCCTCTCCTTTGGTGTGGAGCGGCATCTGTGCAATGCTTCCTCTCCCTGGGAACAGCCTGTGCTCGGGCTGGAAAGCAGAGTCTGGGCTGGAAAGCAGATAGTCTGGGTTAGGAAGCTGATAGTCTGGGTTAGGAAGCAGAGTCTGGGTTAGGAAGCAGATAGTCTGGGTTAGGAAGCAGAGTCTGGGCTGGAAAGCAAATAGTCTGCGTTAGGAAGCTGATAGTCTGGGTTAGGAAGCAGAGTCTGGGCTGGGAAGCAGATAGCCTTACATGCAAGAGGAGTGGGCAGAAAGCACTTAGTGACAGCTGCTCGTGCAGCACTGGCTGCTCCTGTCCCTCAGTCCAGTGCTCTGGCACCCTCAGCAGGATCCTGCTGTCCTTCGCCATGGATGTTCCACCTTGGTGCCATCAACCCAACTCCCAGAAGAAAAATACCCCCTCCCCTGCAAGACCACGTGCTGATATCCACGTCCCCCAAAGCAGAGCACGCCAGGGCTGAAATTCATGCCAATTCTTGCGGCCAAATAACTCCTGTGGGCTGCCACCCCTATGGAGAGCAGCTGGAGGGAGGGAGAGGAGATTTTTCCTCACCATTGTCCGCCTGCCTCTCCCCAGGTATGACGAGGAGCAGAAGAAGTGGGAAGGCGTTCTCCGGGAGATCCAGTACGCCTCCGGCGCCACGTTCCTGCCCGTGCGCCTCAACGTCCTGCGCCTCACCAAGATGTAGTCAGGAGAGATGGGTCCTCTTTCCACGGGCTGCTGGGGCAAGGAGGGCTGGGGAGATGCTTCTCAGAGATGTGGCATCTAGACACGGCCCAGGACATTGCATCTGTGATTGGTAATATTTTGGATAAGTGGGAAAGAGGGGAGAGTATCTGGAAAACCTACCAGGAAATTGAAGGGGCTCACAAGGTAATTAAAGAGGGGATCTGGAGCCTGTAAGGAGCTGGGGAAGACTGAAAAGCACAGAAAAATTAGTTATTCCAGTCTCAGGAGACAGGACAAATAGATCATACATTTTTAAACTTATTTCTCCATGTTTTCCCCCATCTTTTCAACTGCTTTTGGACCCCTCCAACAAACAGGGGATACAGAAAGTGGGGACCAAGATGACATTCCCCAGGGAAAGGCATCCACAAAGTATTTCCCAGCCTAAGGTGTCTGTGAGCACAGTGTTCCTTGGAGAGGAGAAGGAAGGGTTAAAGTGGCACAGGAGACACCTGATAGAATTTGATGAGTTCCTGAGTGAAGAGGGCTGTTGGGATGGGAGAGGCAAAAGAAAAGATCATGTGAGCAGCAGAAGCACTTCAGAAGATGTGATGAAAAGCAAATAATCTCAGTTCTTTGCCTCCAGCTTGACTTTGCAGTGATGAGAGGCCGGGAGTTGAATGTCAGGAAAGGAGGAGTCACAGAAGTTGCAGGGTGGGAAGGGAGGAGGGATGGACAGAGGATGCCATGTGTGGTCACCTCCAGCCTTTTGGGCTCCTCATCTTCAATCACAGATCACAATGTCCTCACCTATGGATGGACAAATGCTGGTTTTTGGTTTTCAGGGAAAGGTTTTATATTTTTGCTGTTTTTCTTATTTTTCATGTTCAGATTTTTTTTTAAGAGTATTTTACTTTGCTAAGATCTCAGATGTGTTTGGCTCAAAGAGAGCTTCTGACTGAGGAAAAGTTCATATTTATTTAAAAGTTGTCACTAATGATGTTTTGATAGAGACATGACTGTACTGGCAGCAGGAAGAAAGATCTGTTAGAGCAAAAATCTCCTGATGCCCATACCATCTGACCATCTGACCACATTTAAAAATAAATGTGACTATTCCAAAAGAAATTCCCTGTGTCTGCACATTGATAAAACTGAAACTGATCCTTCACAGCAACCAAAAACAAGGACTGAGCACAAGTTGTGATGGACACATGCAGCAAAACAGCCCCATGGAGAGCCCCATTTTTTCTTATTTGAGAGGTGAAATATTAGGATCTGTATCCTTACAGCTCTTCCCTATGGATGTCACAGCCAGGAGTTTACCGAGGACTAGAAGGAAGCTGGATGCCTGCACTGACAGGGTGAGAGGAAACGGCCTCAAGCTGTGCCAGGGCAGGTTTAGATTGGATATTAGGATGAGTTTTTTCATGGAAAGGATTATAAAGCATTGGAAAAGGCAGTGGAGTTCCAGTGATGGAGCCACCATCCCATAAAATGTTCAAAAAATGTGGATGTGGCACTTAGGGACATGGTTTAGTGATGAACATGGTGGTAGTTGGACTCAATGAGATTAAAGTTTTTTCCAACCTTTCAATTCTATGAATTGAATTCTTCCAAGAACTCTATGATTCTTCCAACACTTCTATGACTCTGTGATGTCATAGTACCATTAAGAGTGTTGATAATCAATAATAATTCAAAAAAAGAACAAAACCAAACCTTGCAAAACAACTGCCTCAAAGTGGTATGAAAATTCTGGTATCAAAAATCTAGGTCAAAATGCAGTTGTGGAGAAACTAAAACATGTTTGGAAGGAAAAAGAATTCAAGGGAAGTAAAGGAACCAGAGTCTTGCCCTGGTTTCATTTGAAGGATTTAGGAAGTTACAGGATAAGCTCCTTAGAGGACAATCATATCAGAACAGTAATGAAATATTTCAAAAGGAAAAGAAATCCAAGGTGACTGGCTGTCACAAAGTAGCTTAAAAAAGGAACAAAAATCTTTGAAACAATCAAATGTGTGAAAAATGCACGGAAAAGAAATAAACACCTTCTGCCTAGTTCTGCAGAAATTCATGTAGACAATTCCCAAGCTAATTAAAGATGACTCTTCCAAATAGCTTCTGGCAGAAAGAGAAAAATTCAGAAAAAAAGATTTAAAAAATAAAATCCCTGCATAGAATAACCATTTTAAAAAGTCATTTATTACAGTGTCAGGATCCCACCTCCTGCCTCCAGCAACACCAACCCTGGAATTGTTCAAGGAATGAATGGAAGTTGCACTCAGTGCTCTGGTCTGGCTGACAAGGTGGTGACTGGTGAAATGTTGACTCAATGATCTTGAAGGTATTTGGAAAATACCTTAATGACTTTGTGATTCTGTGGCCTTTGCTTCAGCTCTTCTTGCTGAATGCAGGCTGGGAAGTTGTTGATGATCCTAATAGAGGTTTAATCCCCACTCACCTCCTGCCACACTTCTTGGCTCTCCTGGAGGATATCTGGGTTTTTTGAAGCCAGCAGGATAATGTTGCTGACTTTCCACGAGTTGTTGTGATGTGGTCCCTGACAAAGGTTCAAGATGTTTCAAATAAACTGGACTTTGGTGCTCATGTGTGGTTCACATCCATTACAGAGCTGTGGAGAAGCCACCATTGGCACAAGGCAGGAAACTAAAAAATGGAAAATTGGCTGTTGTATAAAAATATCCAGAAGAACTTGAACTATCCCACTGCTTGAGCAACAAGAGGCAAATCTCAGCACATGCTGGTTCGAGGAAGGAGGCAAAGTTGGACATCATCAAGTCACCAAGTGAAGGTGTGGCCTGGGGATGTTCCTCCACATCTCCAAGAGGCTGTGTCAGTTTTAAGGCCATCACAGATAAGAAATGCCACCAGAGAGATATCACTCTTCCCTGCTGCCTGGTGGTGTC
>NW_005054474.1:654829-659902 GCF_000277835.1 Geospiza fortis | reverse complement strand
AAAGACTGCATCCAAAGGGTGAGGGAAAACCATCTCTTCTTCCATTATCTTCCCAATATCCATGCTGATATTGCTGGCGAGGTTCCCCCTGCTCCATTTTAAATTAATAAAGGCATTGGTTGCTTTTGGATGTGCTCCTTGGTTTCTCCTCTGCCAACAGAGATCAGAGAGCCCCTAATCAAGAGTTCACACCGACCTGTTGGAGCCAGTAGGACCAGGTGCTCAGTCCTTACCCCAGGGCTGCAAGCACCAAATTCCTTCTTCTATCCACTCATCACCCTTCCCTGAAAAGCTCTTTTTTTGTTGGCCCCACAGCAGTCAAGTTGTCTCACACACACTCACACACCTCCCACCAAAACCTACACAGAGCCTGTACATGTGAAGCAGTGGCAGCAGTTAACATTCCACAGGTTTCCTCATCCTCCCCATCTCTGACTGCTCTCACAGTTGCCTGAAAAAAAAACCCTTCTAAAAGAAAAGAAAAAAAAAAGGGGGGAAATAAAAGATAAAGCAAAATTAAGGTAACAAAAGAAAGTGATGGAGCTTTCGATTTTCTTTTATAAAAGACAAATCGTTTATTGATTCAGTCCTTCCACTTGCAACCTCTTTGGTAACAGTCATAACACTTCCAGACTGGGAGAACGCAGTGGAAAGGCCCAGTTCTGACCTCTCACCAATTTCAGAGCTCAGTGAGCCCCAAGGTGCCTTGGTGAGAGGCCAAAAGCAGATTTCAAAGCATGCCCAAGGACCTGGCCTCGAGGGACAACCCAAACCAGCCTCCCTACCGTAACTTGTTGCGCTCATGGGCGGCACAGAGAGCAGTCCCAACACCCCCAGGCAGAAGATGGCTCGGGATGGGGATGTCTGACTGGGAGCTGTGCCCTGGGAGGTGGCTTTGATGAACCTCTTGGGACCTCCTGGACATTGGGACCATCAACGAGGCAAGACTCGCCCGTTCCTGCGGTAGACAATGACTTGCCTCAGTTGGCCCCACAAGGATGGATCCAACCATCTCAGCCTCCCCCTCCTCACACCATCCCAAAGAGAGTAACTGCTGTACTTGGAGTTAAACATATATTGATTACACATGGTCATAAAAAAAAAGGTAATAATAATAATAATAATACATTTTCTAGAACATTACTTAAGATGCTTCCGAAAAGCATCCAAGCTTCCCCTCCCCTCCCCGCCTTCCCTTAATCTATACAGAATAAAGTGCTTCGTTTAGTTTGTTCACACTTGTACAGCCACCAATACACTCTTAACTTGGCATGTTTGGGCAACTGATACTGAATGCCGTAAAATAATTCAGAGCCAAACACCAGGCATGAGAAACTAGTTTTGAGGCAAGTGCTTGGGGGTTTCATTCATTTCCTTCAAGTTCCATGCTACAGAGGTTGTTCTTATTCCTATTTCTTTTTTAAATCTCCTTTTTTTAAAATTTATGATTTTCTTTCTTTGTAAGTCCAACCCAACTCCTGTCGTGGTTCCGTGTCTCTGGGCAGGGCTGCGTGTGGGGAAGCTCTGGCCGTCCGTGTGAACAAAGGGCGTCTGTCCATCTGTCCTTCCCTCCTGACTTCAGGCAAACCAAGAGTCACCTCAGAGGAGTTGTCTAGCAGCGGATGCTCGTCTCTATTGCACTGTCACAGCCATTCCCACCCATCTGTCCATCCATCACCTTCCCACCGCGCCAGGGTTATGGCTGTGGTCCGAAGGGCCAGCCGTGCCTCGTGGATACGTGAGGCGAACTGGACTGTGCTACCAGGCTCCTGGGATTATAGAAACCAAAAGTGACCCTCCCCAACATGATTCCCTCCCTCCCAAAGTTCAAATGAAGGGTGGAAAAAAAAAAATTCCGACCCAGGCGGGTCTGGGGCTTGGGTGTGTGGGAAGAGCTGTCAGCTGAATGTTGCGCTACGGCGAATTCAGGAACCGCGTAATGGAAATCGAGCCCCTCTCCACCCTCGCGGTCTGTCAAAGAAGGGATGTGAGAGATTAAGGTGCAAGAGTTAAAAAAAAAAAGAATAAAAGAAAAATAAAGTAAAACATAAAAAGCTTGAAAACAACAGACCCAACTCTCCTGCCTGCTGCTCTGTCTAACCCCAAGGGGTGCAACAGCAGCGGCCGGGATGGGTCCAGGATGGACGAGGCACTGTGGGAGCAACTCGTCTGAGCTCTTAGTACACAAATGAAAACCAGACATGGAGACACACTGGGGCTGAGTCAGGGTGTAGACAAAAGGGCTTGGAGGCCTTGTAGGACTCCTGGGAACTACCCAGGCCTTGGAGAGGGGAGGGAGCAGCAGGGATCTGGTTCTCCAAAGTGCTGTGTGCATGGTCACATCTCGACGTCTCCAAGTGGCTCTAGGAGCAGGCTCTCGAAGGGGATCGGACGTGGCTGGGATCAGTCACTGGGCTTTCTGCTGGGCTTCCAGCCTCAAGGAAGGGCTCTCATCTCACAGAGATGTCCAAGGGGGGCAGGAGAGGATGAACTGGGACAGGAACAGGGAAAGCCACCTCCAGGTGAGTGGAATAAGGGAGCACAATGTTGGCATGGATGTTTACCTGGGGGAAGCCTATCAGCTGATGGGTTCCACCACAAAAGACCATAAAATAAGGTGAGCCCTCCTCAGGGCACAGCACTCCCATCCTGTCTCAAGGCTGAACATGAGGAGAAAGAAGCACAAGGAAGCCCAAGGAGATGGGATCTGGGAGGCAGCAGAGGAGGAGACAGCATGGAACACTCCAGCACCTCCACAGATTTCAGTGAATGCTTCTCCAAAGCAAACATCTTCCAGTATGGGTCATGGTCCCTTCCTACAGCCAATGGCCCCAAGAGCCCTCATCCCTCACAGGTGTGTTTGAGGCTTTGCACCACCCCAACGAGCCCCAGGGTCATGGAGGGGGGCAGCAGAGAAGCCTTTGGAACCCACCTGAGAAGGTCAATGAGGTGAGGCAGCTCTGCCATAGCAATCTCCTCATGCTCGGAGCAGATGGAGATGGGGGTGAGCTCACTGGTACTCTGGGGACCCACAGGATCCCAGCCAACACAAAGATGAAAAGGACTTTGTGGCTCCAAAATGCTAACATCAGTCAGCTTTCCCATGATGCTGGGCACCAGTGGGGCACCACTCAGCAGGAGGTGACACCAGACACCTCAAAGAGCACTCAGGAGAACAGCAGATGCTCCCTGGTCCTGTCCCCACCATGCTCCTGCATGTCCCCAGTCAGCAAAGCCCCTGAGCATGTGTCTGAATCCTCCCATCTCTGCAGGGACAGCCCCAATGCTGCCCAAGTGCTTTGCTGATTTGGTCCAGGAGACGAAGCACCAAGACTTTTCAGAGAGCCAGGTGTGGCTCCCTGTCCCCAGCACTCTGCTGTCACCCAGCACAAGCTGCACATGAGAAAAGGCTCCTGCAGCGCACTCAGTGACCTCTTTCCTTCTTACCTACCAACAGTACTTCCACCACCTCCTCCATGACCTGACCCACAGGTGCCCTCAACACCAGCTTTGAAAGCACAGGATCAGCTGGAACAGCCTCCACCTCTTGCCAGCCCTTCTCTGCCCATGCTGGGTGCTCTCTGGCTCCACAGGGGACACTTCTCCCAGCAGGGACCCCACAGCCACGGTCAGGACAAAGCATGGCACCCTGGGGCAGAACACAGCAGCGAGAGACCCTGCTGGGACCTCAGTGCCCAATAAAAAGGTGACAGCAAAGCCTTCCTCTTCTCCTCCTCCTCAGCATGAAGCCAGCCACATAATTTGTAAGTCATCAACAAGCACTAAGAAACACCACAGGGCATCAACAAAACAACCACAACTCTCACTGGTCCCCTCAAACCAGGACAGGGCAACGGATGCCAGCACCACAAGGAGAAGTGAAGCTTGGGAGAGCAAAGCAGGCAACAAACTGGAGATTGGGACATCATCATTCCCAGGCTGAACATGGTCCTGCTTTAGCTCTGAACCTTGCAATGGGACCAACTGGAGCTCACCCATCCCTCAGGGGTTTGTTCAGATTGTTAAGGCACTATTCTGGGCCGATTCTGCCGAGAAACAGAAGCGTCCTGCTCCTCTGTCCCAGGCTCCCCTCCTGCTGGCCCCAGAGGCACCTGAGCTCTCCCAGGAACAGCTCCCCAGCTCCAGAGCATCCCCAGGAGCCCAGCTCCTGCTGGGATTAGCAGAAAGGGCACACCAGAACCCAGCTCCCTTAGGGCACCCCGGAACTGAACCGACAGCGAGTTACAGATGCCCCAAGATGCAAGGTGGGTGTTTGTGCTTTTGCCTGTGGAGGAGGAAAACCTGCTGTAGGGAAGGAAGACGTGTTGAGGGCTGCTAACGAGGGCATGCTAATGGCTTTCCAATGGGGACATCTGCTCATTCGCCACGGGCCACTGGGGCTGGCAGTGGTGGGCTCCCCTGGGGTGCCCACCTTCCAACCCCGTGGGTGAAGAGCCTGACTTGAAAGACCAGCTTTACAGTACAGGGATTCAAGCACCACTAACTAGAATTCAGCTTCGAAATATTGATGCACCGGCCAGCAAGCTCAAGCCTGGATATCCTGCTCCTCCCAGCCTCACCAGCATCCCAGCAGGAAGGTGATGCCAGCGTGTGGGAAGATGAAACTGAGAGCGACACCTTTTACCTACACCCTTACGGACGGACGGCGGTTCCCCCCCAACACCCACGTTCCTCAGGGAGGGAGGCTTCCTCCTGCTCCCCCTCTCTGCAGAGAATGATGGGTGAGAAAAAGGAATAAAAACCCAAAACAACCCCAAAACGAGGAGGAAGGGGGGGGTAGAGAGCAAGCAAAGCCTTGGCTCCCTGGGGGAAAGGCATTCCCGAAGGGCAGAGCAGTCCGTGCAGGCGCATGGCCGGGGGGGTGAGGGGAGGGCACCTAATTGTTGTTTGAATTTATCCTCCCCGCGGGAAACAGGGGAGGGGGTGGCGGTAGGTGAGGAGGAGGAGGGAGGGTCTGTGGAAGAGGATGGAGCAGCGGCAGAGGCAGAGGGGAGACGCCGGGGCCGGGGGGCAGCGGAGCCGGGCTGGTGGGGGGCTGGGGGGCGGGCGGGG
>NW_005054474.1:645397-654803 GCF_000277835.1 Geospiza fortis | reverse complement strand
GTGAAGCTCTTCCCACAGATCTCACAGATGTAGGGCTTCTCCCCTGCAGGTGGGAGGAGAGGGACAGAAGCTGCTGGTTAGGTTGGGTGTCAGAGACTGGGGAGACTTGATGTCTTGAGGTATTTCGGGGTGCATGTGTGTGCCTTGCCCTCATAAGGCAGTGAACGGCCCCACGTCCCAGCCCTAGAGTCTGTATCCCAGCCTGGCAGTGTCTGTCAATCAAGGCACAGGGGGAGGCAATGCCCCACTCTCCCCTAATCCACCTCCTGAGGGCAAAATGACCAGAAGTCCCATGTGGGAGAAAGGGGAGGACCAAATACCCCTTGAGGACCAAGGGGTATTTAAAGCCAAACACCAGGCCATCACGTTCATCTAGACCCTACCTTTTTCTTGAAATTCTGTCTGAACCCAGCAGTTGGTAGCCTGTGCTACCAACTACCTATATGTGCTTTTCTGTATCTTTTCTGTCTTTCTCTCCTTCTTCTTCTACTTTCCTCTCCTTGGAATATTTTGAGTACCTCAACACTGAACGTGTTTAAAGTTTGCTAAGTGGAATGGGCCAAGTTTAATGCTGTGTTTTAATGCAAGTGTTTTATGTTGGCTGAATGCTGTACTAAACCTTTTGCTAAAGTTCCCTGATTTTTCTCAAGTTTGCCAGCAAACCTTTGAGTTGTTTTGACCTCTTGAGAAGACCTTATTGGTATTTCTCCTGTGTGTCCAGCTCAGAGATCATGAAGCATTGTAAGCCCTTCCAAAAGTCGTTTGGGTTTGGGGCCAAAAGGCTCTGACCAGGGGCTCCTCCAGACCAAAACACCCCGGCAATAATTCCCATTTTCCCCCCAGCTCCGATTGTCACACCAGCCAGGAAAGGGATCCAGGGCAGGGAACGAAGCTCTCCCAGCCGGAGAACACCCCAAATCCCGAGGGAACCCCCTGGGAACGCCCTCCCAGCCCTCACCAGTGTGGGTTTTCATGTGCTCGTCGAAGTACTGCTTCATGTTGAAGTCCTTGCCACACCACTGGCACATGAACTGCTTGTGGCCGATGTGGATGCTCATGTGGGAGCGCAGCTGGTACTTGTACTGGAAGCGCTCGTTGCAGTTCTGCAGGGGTGAGGAGTTGTTGATGAGCACTCAAAATATGCCCACATTCCCCTCAAATCACCAGCGGCAAAGAAATCCTGTTTTTTACCCCCAAGAAACGCCCTCAAACAGGCTTTTTGAGACATATCCAGCCAGGCTTGCAGGCTGGGTGGGTGCAAAGTCCAGACAATCTGTTGGGGACAGATCCTGGCATCGGACAAGTTTCATCATAAAGGTGGTGGGACTCTCAAACCAGGAGGTGATGCAAAGCTTGGAAAAGTGTGGGATCATCCCTACAGCTGCACTGTCACACAGCACAGTGGAAGCCCCAAGGAGTGGAAGATCTCTCCCCAGATCAGTGTTTCTGCCTTACCTCACATTTGAAAGGCTTTTCCCCGGAGTGCTGGAGTGAGTGGACCTTAAGGGACATGCTGCGCTTGAAAGACTTCCCGCAGGTCTCACAGGTGAAGGGCATGTCCTTGGTGTGTGCTGGTGGGGACAGGGGCAGGTCAGCAGCCTCCACACACCTCCACCATCCACCTCCCCACACCCCACATCTGGCTCCCAGCGCCAAGCCCCAGCAAACCCAAAGGATCTCTGGAAGATAAATGGCAGCGACATTTCAAGCGATTCCCTTCCCCATTCTTTTGGATCTCTTTGGTGGCCCCAAGGCCCAGGCACCCTACCACTGTTGTCACGGGCAATTTGCTTTTCAAAGCCCAGCACTGGTGTGGTGTGATCCTTTTACATTTCAAACCTTCCTCTGATCACTTCTGATCAATAAAACAAATGGGATTCCCCAGCACGACATCCAAACCCAGCACTGAGCAGTCATTGGTTCAGCATTGAATATCAGGCCAAATTTCAAGACAGGGATGTGAGAAAGCTCATCCAAGAGTAAGCTAACATGACAGCAACACAAAACACCTTTCATTGCCAAACTGATGGACCAACACCCCCAGCAAGATCTCCCCGTGGCACCTCCCACACTCACCAACCATGTGTTTGCGCACGTGGGCCATGGTGTAGAACTTCTTCTCGCAGATCTCGCAGGAGAACTTCTTCTCTGCATAGCCATGGACAATCTTGTTGTGCTCGTGGAGAGACCAGAGCTTCTTGAACCCCTTCCCACACGTCACACACTGCAAGGACACAGGAGACAGTCAGGGAAGCAGCTTCATCCATGGAAAGGGAACATCGTGGTGAAAGCTACAGTTGACATCAAAAAATCACAACTACCAGCAAGTCTGATATAGACCTTGTCACTTCAAAACCTCCAAATTTCATATTTCTACGAAAATGAGCAAGGGGCAATGACCTTCCAGGGAAGGATGTGGAATCTTCGTCAATGGCTGTATCAGGATTTGGATAAACAACAGCTCATGACCTATTCCCAGCTGGGAATTTTATTCCTAAATGAAGATCTTACGTAAAATAATCCCAACCCTCTGTGCATTGGAAATTTGCAAAAAATATGAAAAGAAGGAGAAGCCCTATCCAGGGCAGTACAACTTCAGTCTTCGGCAGATATAATGGATACTTCATCACTAAATTAGTTTTCCAAGCAGATCTGTGATTCCATGATATCCAAAAGGACCAAACTGGACCCAAACCACCAGTCCATCAGCACAGTAAGAACAATGTGACGTGCAAAGTCTTCCCCAAAAAGTTAAGGCAGAGAATCACTTCAGCTCCAACAAGTTCAATGTTCCTCTGGAAGTTCCCAGGAAAAGCTCCAGCTTCTGTGTGAGACGTCTTGGAGGCCTGTGAGACCATTTCAGTGCCCAGGGAAACACAGGACAGAGATATCCACCAAGGAAACCATGCCAGGAGCCAAGGGTCAACTCCTTCCCCTTCACCTTTCCATGGCTCACGTTCCTGTTGTTCAACAGGGATAAAAACCACCCCTTCTCTCCTTGCAGATTTGTTGACAAAATTATTCATGCCTTGAAGGCATCTTGCAACAACGTGGCTGAATTGTACCAGTGAACCTGGGCAGGGATTTCTCCACTTCTCCTCCTTCCCAGAAGAACAGATGCTCCTTGATGGGTTTCAACCAAATTTTGCTGTGATACCACTGAAAACACACCATTATGCTGTGATGTCACTATATTTTTCCATATGTATTTATATTTAGGCGCCCCAAAAGGGAAAATTAGGGTCACAGAGGCATTCCCAAGCCTCCTCATCTTCATCTTGCCATGCTCAAATGTCAACATGAGCAGTCCTCCAAGTCCTGCTGTTCCCAAGTACGTATTTCCATGGATCAGAACAGCTTTATCTCTGTCTTAAGGGATATTTCAGGGAAAATTCAGGACTAGAGCCTGATATCAAAGACAAATCAATATCCATTTTCTCCACTTACTATGAAAGAGGCAGGGGAATTTCAAAATGAAAGGCAGAGGGAAAGCAGCAGAGGTAGAAAAACCCCCAGGGCTGGGACCAAACACTCTGGAGGGCTGAGCTCTGTGTCCTCACTTACTGCTGAAAATCATCACTCAAAAAATATGGAAATAATGTCCAAATGAGGGGAAAAAATGGGGATATAAATTCTTGCTGGTTAAAATAAAAACCATCCTGAAGCTGGAAATAAAAAAAATTTGAGGGACAACTCAATAAAACAAAGGATGAATCACTTTTCAGGTGGTAGAGGTAGGATGCACATTATGGAGATGGGGCATGAACACAGGGAGCAGCGTGGTTCTTAAATCCTAAAGCTTTATGGATGAAATCTGGGGAAAAAACAGGGAAAGAAAGCAGCAGACCAAACTGAGAGAAGGTGAATAGTCCCTCCATGGATCTGATTAAAACACAAGAAATAAAAACTCTTACAGGCAAAGTGCTGAAAAAAATTCCTTTTCCACCCAGACATAATTCCATGAGATGTTAATAAAGTTATTAAATATTATCAGAGCAAATGGAGTGGATTTGGCTATTTGTAAAATTAAAAATGCTTAATTAGGTGAGAGACAATGATCCCTTTTTCTGCAAAAGGAGGTCACTATACAGGCAGTTCTGGTTCATCCTATTCCAAAATGATTTGGAAAAGGGATAAAAAGGAGAGGGCAAAACAAAAAACAAGCAATGAGGTGACACCTGGAAAGCAGACGAAGCTGAATAAACATTCTGGTAAAATTCCTTTTTAAGTGTTTTTTTTTTTTTTTTGTGTTTTTTGTTTTTTTTTTTTTTTTTTTTTGTTAGGCCCTGAAATAGCCAGCACCACACAGGTATTGGAGCTACACCCATCCATTCTGGGAAAAAGCATCCAAAAAAAGCAACTTCAGAGCTGTGAATTTGTCAGGAAGATGCACCAAAGGGTCTGTGACTGCTTCACCTATGAGCCAAGACTGTTCCTGCTTCCACGTTCCCTGCTTGCTAAGATCTGCTTCATTCCCTGTTTTATTTGGGATGCCATCAGTGAAGGGCTCCAGCAGTGCTTGGGTTGTGTTACCTCCATCAAGGAGAGCTGTGAGATCATTCAAAATCTGGTCACTGGTGGGAAGGGTGATGGGAGAAGCTCTCCATAAATTGTAATATATAATATTTGTATATTAATGTAAGATTTGTATTTGTATATTATATAATATTTGTAATTATTAGCAGCAGCATCCTGCAAAACAGCTCATCAGGAATTAGGAGACGGGAATTTGGAGGGATCTTCAGGAACACACGTTTTTGCTGCTCTGATTGGGTGCCTCCCTATCCCCCCAAAACTGCACAGATTTAACAAAGTCGATTTGTTACACAGGATCTCATTAGCACAGGGGAAGGCCACACCAAGCCCCAGCCATGCGTGGATGTCAAACGCACTCAGAAATTTGCTAATGCACACAAAAAAAGCACAAAAGGCAGATTAAAACCATTTTAACTCCTGTCAGCAAATCTTCAAATTAAGCTAAAATGGGTTCAGCCTGGGTGGGAATGCTAGAGTGTGTCTCCATCAAGGGCTTGCAGTGTTTTATCCAGATTAACTGAATAAACTCAAAAGAAAAATTACTCCTCAAAAATTAACTCCGTGTTTCCACCCAGGCAGTCAAGGGGAAGCCACAGCCCCCCTGGCACAAATCCTCTGATTCCAGGCCACTGTGGGACCCCCCTGAGTCTGAATACAAGTCATGGGTGAACGAAGGTGCCCTCCCAACTGCCATGCTGTGCTGGTTTTGCATATAGAAGAAAAATTTCACATCTTAAATTCTCAAAAATCTCAAAATCTCAAATTAACAACCAAAACCACTACACATGTGCTAATTGCAACATCAGTATTATCTAAGCACGACCCCAACCCATGGTGTAGCTGGATGGGATGCCCTCTGCGGTGTTTGGGATGCCCTTCCCTCACTGGGATGTCCCTCAGGGGTGGGATGCTCCTCCTTTGGTGGGATGTCCCCACCTTGATGGCACATCCATCCACTTCGGTGGAGTATTCCCCCCTTGGTGGGACATCCACCTCTAGCAGGATGCTCCACCTTGAGGTAAGGCATCTCTCCCTTGGTGGGACGTTCACCCTGGTGGGATCCATGCTCACCTGGATGTTCTTCTCACAGTCGGTCTGGTGGTGCAGCAGGAGCTCACTCTCCAGCAGGAAGCGCTTCCCACACTTGTCACAGATCTGCATCCGGCTGTGCGTGACGTTCATGTGCTTCTCCAGGTACCAGCGGTTGTTGAAGATCCGCGGACACTTCTTGCATGGATAATGCTGCTTCTCCTCCAGCTTCACCTTCTGGCCCAAGCCATCCTGTTCTTTCTTTCTCTTTCTTCCCCTCTGACCTTCTTCTTCCTCCTCCTCCTCCTCTTCTACCTTGGCCATCTCCTGGGACCTGGTTGCCATGGCAGGTTTAGTGGCTTTGGATGCCCGGCTGCCCCTGCGGGGATGCCCGCTCTTTTCCCTTTTCACCTCTGAGGCATCCTCATCATCATCATCCTCTTCTTCTGTCGTCTCCTCCAGATCTTCCTCCTCACTGCGCTCCTCCTCCTCCTCCTCCCCCACCTCGGCATCCTCCTCCTCTTCCTCCTCCTCCTCCCCTTCCTCATTCTCCTCCTCCCCATCCTCCTCTGTGTCACGCCCATCCCCGTCTGGCCGCCCCATCACAGCTGCCTCGCTGGCAGCCGCCTTCCCCTCCGTGCCCTTGGAGACGTTGAGGGTCTGGTTGTTGAGGTTCACCTCCACGATGATCTGCTCCCTGTTGTAGGAGCCCTGGCTGTCCAGGTCCTCCTCGGACTCCTCACCCTCCATCTTACAGACAGCACCAGGACCTCCATCCTTCTCCTCCTTATAGTACTGCTTGGCCGGGCCGGGTGGGAGCGTCCCACTGCCCGTCCCGTCCTCCACCCGCACTGAGAAGGGGTCATTGCCCTCCCGGGCGTAGATTTTGGGGTGGGGGGCATCCACCTCCTGCTTGATCTCGCAGTAGTAGGGCGGGGGTCCGGCGCAGCCCTCGGCGGGCAGGGCCATGTCAGTGGCCAGGCTGAGCGAGCGCGTGTCCAGCAGGTCCTGGCAGGAGGACGCGATGTTGTTCATCTGCAGCACGGCGGCCGCGTTCAGCACGTCCTGCACATTGCAGGAGTTGACGAGCAGCTTGGAGGTGTAGATGAAGTTGAGGATCTGCTGGAGGCCCTGCGAGGTGAGGGCCTCCAGAGAGAGCTCCACGCGCTGCAGCTGCTTGTTCTGGGTGAAGAGGGAGTGGAAGAACTGGCTGTAGGCTGCCAGGACCCCCTTGTGCGCCGGGAAGATGCTCTTGTGCTGCACCAGCACGATGTCCACGTCGCACAGGTCCGGCTGAAAGAGGCGCTGCTCGTTCAGTCTGTCCATCAAACACGTGAAGTGGAGGGCTACATCCTCCACCAGGGAGTACTCAGCCGAAGGGTAGTCAGTCGTTTTTTCGACTATCAGCTGTGGGGAGGAAAGAAATAAAATCATTCAGGGCTCATTTTATCCCCAAAAACGCCCTTCTGGCCATGCCATCCATCCCTGTCCATGCATCCCCAAGTCAGAGATGTCGCCTGAGAAGCTCTACTGCCAGGCCCAACTTGAACGTGCCAACCAAAATATTCCATCACCAACCCCAGCTTGGAGTTACTAACCATGAAGTCCTACCACCAGCCCTAGCTTGCAAGTACCAACCAAAACACTCCATCACCAATCCCAGTTTGCAGATACCAACCAAAACACTCCATCACCAGCCCCAGCTTGCAGATACTAACCAAAATATTCCATCACCAACCCCAGTTCGGAGATACCAACCAAAACACTCCATCACCAACCAAAACACTCCATCACCAACCCCAGTTTGGAGATATTAACCAAAACATTCCATCACTAACCCCAGTCTGGAGATACCAGCCAAAACACTCCATCAGCAACCTCAGTTTGGAGATACCAACCAAAACACTCCATCACCAACCCCAGTTTGGAGATACCAACCAAAACACTCCATCACCAGCCCCAGCTTGGACATGTCAACCAAAATGCTCCACTACCAGCCCCAGTTTTGGAACACCAAGAAGGTTCCATCACCAGGCCCAGCTTGAAGACACCAATCAGGAAGCTCCATCACCTGCTTGAGTCCAGGAGACTCAACCAAGGAGGAGAAGCCCCAGTGAAAGGGCAGGTCGGAGCCACACCAGCACCCACTGATAACCCTTCAAGGTGGACAGGAGGCACCAATGAGGTCCAAAGGCAGGCTCAGGTGTCCACACTCACTCAAGAGATCTCACACAGGAGAGGGGATGCCTTGACCTCTTGAACCAGATGGAGATCCAGGTGGGTATTTGCCCCAAGCAGGAAGCCAATTTTAGGCATCTGCTGAGATGGAACCCCCTAAATAAAAGGAAATTGGGATTTTATAGCTCCCTGCTTCTGCAGACAATAACACAAAGCCCAATATCCTCTGATATTTCTGAATTACGCTGCGTGCTGTCGCTCATGACAGCAGCTCACTCACAGCTGGATTCATTGGCATGATTTATGCACGTTTTAATGCTCATTTTCCATTGCCTGGGGAAAGGCACTACCTGGAAAAATTCAAATCAGGAAGCAGCACCCCCAGGCTGGGAAATGCTGTGCTGCCAACCCTCCCCAGGCTGAGTTTTCTGGGTATTTAATCCAATTCCCATGTATTTCACATGGTCCAGGCCATCCCAGGTGTTCCTCCCCTCTCCTGGTCATACCTCAGGCCCAGGATGAGTCTGCCTGCTCCATCCCAAATCCAAGGGATATCCCACGCCCTAAATCCTGTGTCCTGCATTAAAAGAAGGTGGGACACACAGACCCCCTAACACCCTTTTTCCTGACCTTCGTAGGATGTGACCAAGGACATGGTGCAGAACAGTGGCAGAGAGGGAGGGTTCAACCTGCCAGGTTTATCCTGCACCTCCTGCTCCAAAAAGAGATTTTTCAACTCCCGTTTTTTCTGGAACAAATGGCAGCTCTTGATCAGCACATAAATTCCAGCAAGACATCAAGACATGTTCTGTTTGTCTTTTTTTTTTTTTCTGGTGAGCCAAAGGCAAAAGGACACACAGACAAAAATGTTTAAATAATAAAAAGGGTGTTTTCTTCGCTGTTTTCCCAACAAGCAAAAAAACCTCTTCATCCTCCCTGCCAAATTTTTTCATTTTCATTGGATTTCTGCTCCACAACCAACCCGTCCAACCAATAGGGATCTCAGTTTTGCATGGTCCTGATAGCCCTGGAGAATCCCAGCAAGTGCTGGCACCCAGGGAAAACATGGAAAAACCAGTTCTGCTCCAAATTCTTGGCTCTGCAGCCTGGAGCAGGGCAAAGAGGTAGGAAAAGGGTTGGGTGTTTACATATTTTTATATACTTTTTATAATTTACATATATATATTTAATATTTTCAATATTTTATACATTCGTGCTTATATATAGTTAAACTACTTATATATAAAAATAAATATATAAATACATGAACATTCTTTACATATGTACTTGTTACAAAATGCTGCATATCCCAGCTGGAACATCCATCCCCCTTCACCATTTCCCGAGCGCCAGGTTCTCTGTTGAAAAAAAAATAACCTAAATTCAGTTTTTTCCTCCGGGGATCCACCTCATTTAGGATACCCCAAGCTTGGCATAGGTGCAGCCACAAAGGAATGGGTGAAAAACAGGGGAGAACGGGTCTGTGGGGTGGCATTGCCCAGCCTGGAAAACAAAAGGCGGCTTTTTCTGCCCTCTGGATGGAGGATTTTTGGCAGAGGGGGCTGATCCCTCACCCAGCGGCGCTCCTTGCCAGGCGGCTCTAATCAGTCCCAGCAGCGGCGAGGACAATGCGTGTCTTGGCCGCGTCCTGCCAGTGACTTCC
>NW_005054474.1:638378-645211 GCF_000277835.1 Geospiza fortis | reverse complement strand
AAACGCAAATATTTGAAATATAGATCCCTTTTAATATTTCTTATATTAAAAATACATATTCAAAAAAAAAGAAGAAGAATCATGAGTTTTGCTTTTTTCCACCATCACCACCCTGCCCCTCTGGCTCTGCCCATCCCATCTCCATCCCCTGCTGCACACCTGGGCAGCTCACTAGACCAGGGTGAACCCTAAAACTGGCCCCACCACATACTGCCAACCTCGAAGCAAGGTTCTGGCATCATCAGTGCAGAAAAACACCCCTAAAAATTATTAGAAAGCAGCGTGGCCGTGAGTTCCTCACGCCGAGGGGCCGGCGGCGCCTCCAGCCAGCCCTCCCCACCCTGACGCTGCCCTCCAGCTCTATTTTAAGAGAGTTTTCACGTGGTGCTGCCAAAGTCTCGTCCCAAAACAGCCTCTGGGGCGAGAGGACGGCCAGAGGATGGGGAGGATGCTCAGGGTGAGGGATGGGGGGTGGATGAGTCCCAAAGACAGGGGATGGAAGGAAAGGATGAGTAAGGAATGGTGGTGGAAGGAGATGCTGGTGTTCACTGGGGCAGGGCAGCATCTCTCCAGCCAAACCACCAAAAACCCCAACCCGCACCCCACCATGTGCCTCAGTTTCCCTAAACATCCCAACCAACACCTGCCCACCTGCCCTGAAAGGTGTTTGCTGCTGGATTTAAATCGATGTACTATGACAAAAAGCACTTTCTCTCAGCAGCTATTGAGAACGAGATCCCTAAACGTTCCTGTAGCTCTAAACCTCCCCGAAGGACCAGAAGGTTGGGCTACTCTGGATATATTTAAATACTCAAATCCTCAGTCCCCCAGAAGATCATCTCTGACCTTCACCAGCCTCTTCTTTATTTAATTAATTATTTGTTCATTTCCAGCGCCCTCATCACCACAGCATCGAGGACCGTGAGTAATTTTTTCCCACATAAGCACAAGGACAAGGGGTCTTAGGGCATAAAATTCACATTTAAGTGGTGACAAGACCAACTGCCTGTGAACCACTTTCCATTCAGCACGAAATTTGGGGATTTCTTTAAATTTTTCACCCTCAAGATGTATTTAAAAAAAAAAAAAAAAAAAGCAATCTGCTTTTCTGTATCATTTCCAACCACCAAAGCATTCATAGTTGACCTTCAGTATTAAATTGCATTAAAGAAAAGTGCTTTAATAAGGAGCTAAATACAATGTCAGCACTCGCTCCTCAAAAAGATAAAAAGAAGTCTCCCATGCCCTCTTCTCAGTTTGAACATTGCTGCACTTCAGGACAAAAGAGCTGGGCTGGAACTATTTAATGTCAAAACTTGACTTTTGCTGAAGAAAGAAATAACATTAAACCCCCATTTTTACAGATTAAAAAATCTGTAAAAATTTTGGACGGTACAAAGGGGCATCGTTACAAACCCCAAACACTCGCGCTTTCGGTTTTAATCCTCAGCCTCCTACAACCTGCCCTGTGCCTTCCAGACCCTTGCATGAAACCTTCAGCCTTTTCTCCCTAGTTTTGAGGCCATCAGAAGATGTTTTGCAAAATTTTGTGTTTTCCCACAGCTCCCCAAACAAAGATACACCGGCCCAGAACAAGCAGCACTGCCTAGACCATGCACATCCCATTGCCCACCCACCCATTCCTGGGGCACAGTGGCAGAGGGATAAACCACATCCCAAAGCTCCTGTCCCTCTCCTGTTGCCAGACCCCTGCATGAAACCTTCAGCCTTTTCTCCCTCGTTCTGAGGCCATCAGAAGGTCTTTTTTCCAAATGTTGTGTTTTCCCACAGCTCCCCAAATTAAGTTACACTGGCTCAGAACAAGCAGCACTGTCCAGATCGTGCACATCCCATTGCCCAAGCACCCATTCCTGGGGTACAGTGGCAGAAGAATAAACCACATCCCAAAGCTCCTGTCCCTCTCCTGTCACCAGACTCTTGCATGAAACCTTCAGCCTTTTTTCTCTAGTTTTGAGGCCATTAGAATTGTTTTTTTCAAAATTATGTGTTTTCCTACAGTTCCCCAAACCAGGATACACCAAGAAGCAGCCAGCCCAGAACGAGCTGCGCTGCCTGGACCATGCACATCCCATTGCCCAACCACCCATTCCTGGAGCAGAGCCGTGCCTGGGAAGCCGGCAGAGGGATAAACCACATCCCAAAGCTCCTGTCCCTCTCCTGTCGCCTACCTTGACCGCTCTGCTGTTCCCTCCCTCCCCGGGGAGCTCTCCGTGGGTGCTCTCGGCACGGGACCGCGCTGGGGGTGGGGTCTGCTCGCTCCTCCGCCGGGTGTTTTTATTTAATTAGGAGAGGGTTGTCCGGAAAAACAAGCAGGAAGGGAAAACAATAGCCCGGCCACAGCCCCGCCTGGCGAGGCGCCGGCCGGCACGGCCCCGAGCGAGCGCCCACCGCCGGCATCCTGCCCGCCGGGATGTGCCCGTCCCGCTCCGGAGCCCCCAGGGATGCTGCTGACACCATCCAAAATGGTGATTTTTATTTCTGCGCTGTCTAAAAGGCTTAAGGGTGCCCAAAGCAGAGCCGAGAGCAGGCAAGGGGAAGGGGCTCAGCGATGCTTCCTGAGCCCTGCTCATCCCGGGGTGTTGGGCAGCCCAAAAAACATCTCCCAGCCTCTGCTGGGTGAAGAAGAGTACCAGACCAGCTGTGGGACAGTCAGATGCTTCACAGGCTTTTTTTCCCACCCTCCCTTTTGGTTGTTCCTAATTTTTTATTAATGATATGCAACATTTACAGGCTTTGGCTCAAGGATGCTTTTCCCAGGGAGCTGGCAGCAGTACCAGGCCCATCAGTGCAATGGAACAGGGACCACTCCTTCCCCCATCCCTGTCTCCCTGCAACCAAGAGGACACCTTTGCAAAGGGGAAAAGGTTCATTGGGGAGTTTTCTGGAAGCACCATGGCCACCAGCGGCGTGGGGAGAGGAGCAGGATGAGCTATGATGAGCAACACAAAGCTTCACCCACGGGGAGCAGGCACTGCCTTCCCAACAGCACAGCCCATGGAGGGTTAATGGCTTTGTGCTTTTTTTTTTAATCTCATATTTTAAAAAAATTTTAAAACCCAGTCAGCTGCTCTGAGTGCTTTTCTCCTTTCCTTTTGAACACAGAGCTGCAAAGCCACTGTTTGACATTTCCAAGAATGGATGGATCAACCTCGCTGTCACATCCCATCCCCAAATCGTCCCAGTGAGGTGATGCTGCTCCTGGGGGATGCCACCGCTGTGATGGCATCGAGGACACTGTCCCTCTGTTCCACCAGGGTGACAGTGAGGGCAGTGCCAAGCCCTGGGAGCCCATCCCAACACGTGGGAAGTCGAGCACTGTGCCCTGCTCAGACACAGCCTCTGCTGCAAAAATACAGAGGCTTCAGCAACACCACATTATTTTCATCCCAGGACAAATCCCAATCCCTCCAGGAGAGCAGAGGCACCAAATCCTGGATGGAAGCACCCTTCTGAGTGTCCCTGTCCCCTTGGTCAGGGCTGAAGGAGGTGTGGCTCCTCAGTCAGACCCAGCAAAAGCTCTGCAGCTGATTCCAGAGCTGGGCAAAGCCAGGTCTGGGGTTAAATCCCAAAGGGATGCTGCTGGATTCCAGCAGAGCTGGCATGGCCCTGGCAAACACTGAGGGCAGACAGGACAGCCAGGCCATGGGGGCACCACCGGTGCCTGGCACAGCCAGGCTGATGGAGATGTTCCTGAACCACTGCGCTGGCACAGGGATGGGATGGGATGGGATGGGATGGGATGGGATGGGATGGGATGCTGCCTGTGGGATGCAGGACTGCCCAGAGCCACTGCCGGGGTGAAAGAGCCCAGGGGACACGCACACACACACAGAGCCACTGTCCCCCTCCCTCTCCTGCCCGAGAAAAACAAGCAGAGGGAAGGCTGAGGGAGGAAACGAGGACAAAACCCAAGGCTGACCTCCCCAGCCGGGCTGGCGGCCAAGAGGCTGCGCCAGGGGCCAGCTCCAGAGGGGACATCACCCCAGAGAGCCCAGGGATGTCCCCAGTGCCACTGCCACCAAGGGAGGGTGTGGGTGCAACAGGACAGGCGGTGCTCAGAGCCCCCCAGAGCTGACAGGAACCCCAAATTCAGTGCTGGGAGCAGAGATGGGTGCAGGAGCAGGGATGGTGCAGGAGCAGGGAGGGATGGGTGCAGGAATGGGGGCAGGAGGCAGGGATGGGTGCAGCAGGGCAGCCACCATGTCACCTGTGCAGAGCCCAAAGGCATCATAACCCCAAGACACCCCACTGCCATGTGCAGCCAGGGATGCAGGAAGGGGCTGGGATCCCCAGCAGGATGGATGAAGGGATGGAGGGATGGAGGGATGGATGGAGGGATGGATGGAGGGATGGATGGATGGATGGATGGATGGATGGATGGATGGATGGATGGATGGATGGATGGATGGATGGATGGATGGATGGATGGAGGGAGCCTCCTCCCAAGCACTACTGAATAAGGTTTCCAGCATCCCCTGCCTGGCATCCAGTGCCCATCCCTGAGGCAGCCACCACGACCTTCCAGGTGGATCAGCAGCATGGTGGGGTGTGACACCTGCAGGGTTTGTCCCACACTCAGCCCTCAGTAAAGCCTAAAACCACAGCACTTCCTAACCCAGCCACAAACTTGCTTGAGAGATCCAAGATTCCACCTGTCCCAGCACGCTGGGCAGGACTTTCCATCCCAGGGCATTTCTTCAAACCCTGGGATGGTCTCCACCTCCAGATCCATCCTAACCCAGCCTTGACCAGGGCTCTTTGGGAAGCACCAGCCAAGCCCCTCTAACCCAGCCATGGAATGGTTTGGGCTGGATGGGACCCTAAAGATTATCTTGTTCCAACTTCCCTGCCATTGGCCATCTTCCTTCACATCCAGTTGCCCAGATCAAGGATCTGGATGTACCAGATCATTCCTGCCCAATACTTTTAACATTTTTATGAACATTTATTTTTATCACCATTTTTTTCTGTAGCTCAGGGAGCAGGGTTTTAACTCAGACAGGGTGTCAGCAGCCCTGGCTCCAGGCAAAAGATGTAATCATAAAAAAAGTAATAAAAAACGACAGTTTGTTGTAATTAAGTCTTCTACCCATCACATCTGCGCCACCATGGCCAGTCTTTCCCCATATCCAAAGGCATCCCAGTTTTCACCAGCAGGAGAGGTGGATGAACACTGAGTTGGCTGCAGAGGGGACAGCAGCTCCAGAGGACACGGGGACAAGTCCTCAGGTGTGTCCCCATGCAGGAAGCCCGATGGGGCCACCCCTGCCCTGCACAAACCACCCCAACAACACAATCCATTCCCCTTAGAAATAAGGGAAAATTAGGGACAGGAGGCACAGAGCCCATCCTGCCCACCAACATCCACTCCTCCAGTCCTACAGAGACCCATGGAATGCCAGGGGACATCTAGGATGACATCTAGGATGACATCTAGCATGCAAACCACATGGAGGATCTAGATACCCACATTTTGGGAGCAAGGCAAACGTGGCAGCAAATTAAAAACTTCATCCCTTGCTCTTCCTGGAGAGTCACTTTGTCAGGGCCATCAGCAGGTCCCCTCTATAAAGGCTTAAATGCAGCAGAGTGAGAGAACCTTCTCAGTTTTCTCCTCCAGGAAGGAGAACAGGAAAATCAGCAATTTCCCCCAAAACCTTCAAAGACCCTCTGATGTTTTGACACATTCAGTTCATCCACAAAAGGTTTGGGTTGTTCGTTTCTTTTCCCTTATTTTTCCACGAGCAGAAAAATCTGCATCTTAAAAACAGCCAATATTTAATCAACTCTCGGGCAAGCGACCTCCCGTTTTTCTCCCTGTCTTTTCCAAAGGATCCATCTCCAAAAGCGGCAGCGGGTTATTTTTGTGGAGGGGGTGGCAATGTCTCTGCTTCAGACCCGAGAGACACGAGCACGGGGCCGTTTATCTCGCCTGCTGATAAGCGAACGCTCCGTTAATTCCTCCCGGGGAGAACAAAGCTCCGCCGTCATTCCAAGCCCAGGTGGCAAAGGGGACCCTGCGGCCACCCCGGGAAAAGCCCCCGGAGCGGGGCTGAGCATCCTCAGGGAAACTGCAGCTGGAGGCAGAATGTTTGCACCCAGCGAGATTTCACCACAGATCCAGGGGAAAAATAAAAATTAAAAAAAATTTAAAAAAATAATAAATCCCTTTCGTGTCTTTCCAAGGAGGAATTTTGCTTTGTAAAGCAAATCTTCCTCTGGTTCTTGCCGAGGCAGGGTGTGGAAGGTAGGTTGAATTCCCAACTTTTCCCTCTCTTCCTCGCTGGGGTGGGCTCAGGGTGTCTCCAGCTCCACCTCAGGGCACGAAAGGCTCCCCAAAACACCCCGGTGTGTCCCCCGAGCCCTCGGCATCACCTCTGGCACGGGATGCAGGCGCAGGATTCAGCCGGGATTTCACAGGCCGAGTGTGACTGCCCAGCGTGAACCCAAACCCAATCCCGACCACTTTAACCCCAGCATTAATTAACCCCCGCGGTCCTGGGGTGCCGAGCCCCATCCCACCATCCCATCCATCATCCTTTCCTCATTTTTCCGAGCTTGCACTTTCTTGCCCTTTCCAAAATTCCACTCGGACGCTTCCCGGGGCGCCAGGACGGGCACGGAGCCAGCGCTGGGGCAAACCCGACCCCGCACTTTTTGGGATGGGGGAGGCTCCGAGGCACCGGGAGCGCATCCCAGGGGGATTTCCCGTGGATCTTTCCCAGCTCAGGCCTGCCCTCCGCAACTCCAACTAAACCCCCCCACAAAAAAAAACTCCACCGGCCGATAAAATAGGTCACTGCTGCAGGCGA
>NW_005054474.1:621885-637935 GCF_000277835.1 Geospiza fortis | reverse complement strand
CCCCCCACCCCAAAAAAAAAAAAAAAAAAAAAAAAAAAAATAATCCACGGCCCCCTCCGCTCTCCCCCCTCAGGCCTGGATGCAGCATCGCCCATGCAGCCCCCCCGCTCCCTCATGCACCTCCGCCGCCCTGGCCGGGATTTGGGCAAGTTTCGAGGCCTTTGGGAAGTCGGCAAAGCCCCGGCAGAGCGAGGAAGCGACGGAGGAAGGAAGGGGAAGGGAGAGGGGGGAAATAAAAGCGAGGAGAAAAGGGAGAAGGGGGGGTGGGGGGAAAGGAGGGGGGGTTCAGGCTCTACCATTTTGATGCAAAGGTCTCCGCGCTGAGGAGTCCCGGTCCTCCTCCGCTGGCCTGGGGTTTGTGCTCTCCATGAAAAAAACAAGGAATTGGTGGGTTGGGTGGGTTGCTGGTTTGGTGGCTTTTTTCCCCCTGTTTTTCTTTCTTTTTTTTTTTTTTTTTTGGCCGCCTTAATTCAGCTTTTTTTTTCCTTTTTTTTTCGCCTTTTGGAAGAGGAGGAGGAGGGGGGGAGGAAATCACCGCGCCAGCGCTGCTTGCATCCCCGTCCCTCTTTTTCCCCTATATTTCCCTTTTCATCGTTTTCCTCTCCCCTGCTTTATATATATATTTTTTTCCTCTTTCTCTTTATTTTTTTCTTAATTTAATTTTTATGTTTTTCCTCCTCCTCCTCTTCACCTCATCCTGCCCATCCGGCTGCCCCTTTAAAGCGACAGCAGCCACCGCCACCCCCACGGGGACACCCCCTGTGTCCCTGTGCCCGCACCCCAAACCCTCCGCCACAGCCGCCTCTGCAGCGCGGCATCCCCCCGGAGCATCCCCGGGACCCCGCTGGGCAGGGGAAACTGAGGCACACAACCCCCTCACCCCCTCCCCAAACCCAATAAAAATATCCCAAGGTTCTTTGGGAACATAAAACCTCGATTTCAGGTGTCGTGGAATAACGTGCGTTTGATTCAAATGGGATTTTTGGAGTGTTTTCCCCCTGTTTGGAGGAAATGGGGATCCCCCACCTCGATGTGTTTAAGGCACATTTGGTTCTTGGGAGCATCCTTTGCATCCCACTTTGGTTGAGGAAACTGAGGCACACAACCCCTCACGCCTTCCCCAAACCCAATAAAAAGACCCCAAGATTTTTTGGGGACATAAAACATCAGTTTCAGGTGTTGTGGAATAATGTGCACTTGATTAAAGTGGGATTTTTTTTTGAGTGTTTTCCCCATTTGGAGGAAATGGGGGAGGCCCCACCTGGATGTCTTTAAGGCACATTTGGAGCATTAATTGGGAGCATTCCCTGAATCCCACTCTGGTTGGGGAAACTGAGGCACACAGCTCTTTACCCCTCTCCAAAACTAAGAAAGACCCCAAGACTCTTTGGGTCATAAAACCTCAATTTGAGGGTGTTTTCCGAGTGTTTGGAGGAAATGGGGATGCCCCATCTGGATGGGTTTAAAGCACATTTGGTTACAGAGAGCATCCTCTGGATCCTGCTCCCCTGGATGGCAGGGGAAACTGAGGCACATAACCTCTCACCCACTCCCCAAACCAAATAAAAAGACTCGAAGATTTTTGGAGCACATAAAACTGCAATTTCAGGTGTCATGGGGAAACATCCATTTGCTTAAAATGGGATTTTTGAGGTGTTTTCCTGCTGTTTGGATGAAATGGGGATGCCCCATCTGGATGGGGCATCATTAAAGCACATTTGGAGCATTAACTGGGAGCATCCTCTGGATCCTGCTATGGAGGGGGAAACTGAGGCACATAACCTCTCACCCCTTCCCCAAACCCAATAAAAAGACCCCAAGGCTTTTTGGGTCATAAAACCTCAATTTGAAGTATTGTAGAGTAACAGTGATTTACTTAAAGTGTGATTTTTCTGGTGTTCTGCTGTTTGGAGGAAATTGGGATCCCCCACCTGGATGTTTTTAAGGCATATTTGGTTCTTGGGAGCATCCTTTGGATCCTGCTATGGAGGGGGAAACTGAGGCACATAACCTCTCACCCCTTCCCCAAACCAAATAAAAAGACCCCAAGGCTTTTTTGGTGACAGAAAACCTCAGTTTGGGTTGTAGTGGAATAAGGTTTGTTTGTTTAAAAATGGGATTTTGGGATGTTCTCCTGCTGTTTGGAGGAGAGGAGGATCCTCCACTGGGAGAGTGTTTAAGGCATATTTGGCTCTTGGGAGCATCCTCTGCATCCTGCTGTGGAGGGGGAAACTGAGGCACACAGCCCCTCACCCCCTCCCTAAACCCAGCAATAAGGCCTCAATATTTTTTTGGGTCTTAAAACCCCCATATCAGGAATTATGAGGCAACATTAATTATTCCATAAGGGGACTTCTGGTTCTCCCACTGTTCGGAGGAAATGGGGATCCCCCTCTGGGATGCTGTTTAAGGAACATTTCCTTACAGCAGAGGGATCCCCCAAACCCCCTCAGGGGCTGGGACAGGACCTGTGGGACACAGCCAGCCCCCAACACTGCCCAAAACAAAGCAAAGCTTCATTATTTCACCCCCAGCTCTGCTTGGCTCTCTCCCTGATGCTGAGCCAGGGGTGGATTTTATCATCCCAACACCCCCAGCCTCAGCCAGGAGCTGGGTACCCCAAAATCCTCATTCTGGGCACCAAGGGGGCCAAGCTGGAGCAGCTCCAGGGTGTCTGTGGTGGCCCTGTGCAGAATCCCATGGGGCTACCACACCTCCAGCACCAGGACAGGCTCTGCCCCAGGCAGGAAAAGCCCCAGGAGGGGCTCCTTTGATGGTGACCTTCGTGGTGGTCAGGGGTTGTGTGCCTCAGTTTCCCCCTCCACAGCAGAATCCAGAAGGTGCCCCCTATAACCAAATGTATCTTAAACACTCTCCCAGTGGAGGATCCTCATTTCCTCCAAACAATGGGAGAACACCCCCAAATCCCATTTTTAAATAAACCAACCACTACAACCCAAACGGAGGTTTTATGCCCCAAAAAGCCTTGGGGTCTTTTCACTGGGTTTGGGGAGGGGGTAAGGAGCTGTGTGCCTCAGTTTCCCCTGCCATAGCAGGATGCAGAGGATGCTCCCAAGGACCAAATGTGCCTTAAACACATCCAGGTGGGGGATCCCCATTTCCTCCAAACAGTGGGAGAGCACCTCAAAAATGCCATTTTAAGTAAATTGCTGTTACTCCACAATACCTCAAATTGAAGTTTTATGTCCCCAAGAAGCCTTGGGGTCTTTCTGTTGGGGTTTGGGGAGGGATAAAGAGCTGTGTGCCTCAGTTTCCCCAACCACAGCAGGATGAAGAGGATGCTCCCAAGGACCAAACCTGCCTTTAACACATCCAGGTGGGGGATCCCCATTTTGTCCCAACAGTGGGAGAACACCCCAAAAATTCCATTGGGTCATTGGGATGGTGACCACCTCCAAAACCCATTCCTGCCCCCAACCCTCCTTCAGACATCATCCAAAAAACACATGGATCCACATCACCCTAAAAACAGAGCAGCACAGTGGCTCTGAAGGGCTATGGGGGCATCCCCAGAGCCTTGGGGATTTTCGTCCCACCTTGGGGATTTTCATCCCACCTTCCCAGCTCCTCTGGCTCCCCCAGCCACTCCCAGCTCAGACATCCATGTGGTAACGTCCTGCACTTGTTTAGACTCAGCCCTGGTTGCTGTGCTCAGTAACTCCTTCCAGATGTGAGCAGCTCTTTGCATAACGTCCCCGTGGCCACGTCCTGCCTGTGCTGGCTTCATTGCAGAGCTTTTTACATTTTTTAGTATTTTTTTAATGCTCTTTCTCATTCTCAACCCTGCACACTGCTCCACAGGAAAAAATTCCTGGCCAGTGCCACCAGAACATCGTCCCTGTCAGAAAGGTTTTTGTGAGATGAGTGTTTGGCCTGTCTGACATCTCTCCTACCCTGGAAACCTTTCCAAAAAGCTACATAAGCTCCTGGAAATGCAGCCAGTGCTGGGGGTGAGGGTGAGATGAGACTGGAGGTGGGAGACAGGGATTTAAGCTCTGCCCCAGGGCCCAAATCCCTGTGGCCTTTTCATGGATGTGGCACAGAGGACCAGGGAGCTCCAGAACTTGGAGGCCTCATAGATCTGGAATATGAAGGTCTGCAGGGGTGGCCAAAGCCCTGATGACTCTCTGAGGGGCTCACCAAGAGGTTTTTGGAAGAAGCTGAGCCCACCTCTCACATGGAGACCTGGTCCTTGCCAGGTGCAGTTTTTACTTCCTGATGAGGGAGAAGCTGTTCCTGCAGGGGCCACCAAGACAAGGGGAAAAAACCTTGGAAGGGGCACAAGCAAGGTGTGAAACCCTTTCTTTAAGCACAGTGACCACAGCAACCTTCCTGAGAGACAAAACCAAGGTGGTTTCTTGGCCACAGCCACCCAGGGGCTACGTGGGGTTGGCTGAAAGAACCTCCTGAAGGTCCCCACAAATCCCAGTGGAGTGAGATCCCACCCAGCCTGGCTTGGGGGCTTTGTGCTGTTGGTTCCTGGGGCATGTGGGTGACTGATCCTTCATTGGAGCTTCTTCAGCTGCTGGGATTGCTGGCTGAAGGTAACTCCAAGCTCTTGGTGCCTTCACACAAAGTTCTGCAGGTTCTGGAGCCTTCCTGGGAGGCTGTGGGCTGGGAAATGGCTCTGGCATAGCTTGCACAGCATCGCTGACTGTGAAAAATGATGAAGGGAAGGTTAACAGGGTCCACAGAGGGATCTGAGGGTCCAGAGTTCAGCCCAGTTGCTGTTAGGGAACAGGTTCTCCAGGAGGGCAAAGTTCTGGAGAAACAGGCAACAAGGGGTTTCTTGTTGACACAGAAGAGTTGGGCCTCCTCCCTGGGACTTCCCAGCAGTGTGGTGGCCACAAAAGGGACATCTCCCATAGCTTTAACTCTTCCTTTCTCTCCTCAGGCCATGAGAGGGCAACTGCAAGGTCACAGAGGGTCTTCAATGAAAGATCAGCCACAACAACACAGAGGAAAATGTTTAGGGCAACCAGGAGAGGTTTCTATTTTCTTGGTCTAATTGACAACTGGTATTTCCATTTGCATTTCCATTGTTTCAGACTTCCCCAAAGGAAGGGTCATCAAGGACAAGGGATGAGAAGAAAGCTGAGACCCTGTAAGAGCTCAGGGAGCTTTGGGTTTGTGAGGAACCACAGAAGAACCTGGAGGTGTTTGTGCAGATGGGGCACTGGGGGACAGAGTTTGGTGGTGGATGTGGCAGTGCCTGGTAGTTAAAGGTCAGATTTGGTGACCTCGAGGGTCTTTTCCAACCTAAATGATTCTGTGAAGACCCAGGTGGACCTGGAATGATGAATTCCAAGGTGGAACCACGGCTCTGCCTGCCTTGGATCCCCTGGTTTTACAGCTGTGCTCTGCTGAGCATCTCCTCTAGGCTGGAATTCCTGTGGAGGGGTGCTCCAGGAGATGGTGAGATGAGGTTCTGTGGTGTCCCCCCTTCCTGAGAGGGTCAGGGCTCGGACAGAGCAGGAGGGAAGAGCCCTCCAGATTCCCTTGGGACACAGGATGGAGGCTGGGGACGTGGTTAGGGACATAGGCCAGAGGTTTTCATTCAGCAGCTGGTTTTCTGAGCAGGATCATGGAAAAGAAGGGATCAAATCAGGCCAAGGGAGGGAGAAAGAAAGAATAAAAAATAGGGGAAGCAAGAACATTCCTGGAGGCTGTCTGGCCTCTCTCCCTCCAACCTCCTGAGAGGAGCAGGAGGAGGAGGGAGACAAAACAAAAGGCACAAGAAAAGAAGGAGCCAAAATAGCACTAACACGAGGGCTGCGAGGTCCAAAGCAAGCAGTGCTGGGGCAGGCCCCTTCCCAAAAACCCGTCAGCCCTCGGAGGATTCGGGGGTCCTGCAGAAAACGCTGCCCTTTTATGGCCAGGCGAGGAGGGCCGAGCACAGGATCCTGCCCTACTAAGGGAAAACATCTCCTGCTCAGTGCTTGCAAGGAGAACACCCACAGTGAGTATAGACAAGCTCTCAAAGGACGACTGAAATACTGCTGCTCGTGTTGACCCCAATTCTTCTCTTCTTTTTTCCTTGGTTTTTTTTTTTCCCTCTCAGAGTTCTCACTTCTGCCTCCAAACCGGGGAGGGGGGAAGCAAAAAAAGCAAAAACCAAAAAAAAAGAACCAAACCAAACCAAACCAAAACCAAACACCCATAACCAAAAACAAAACAAAACAAAACAAAACAACAAAAAACCAAAAAAACAAAAAAAAAAACATTTAAAAAGAAAAGTGATGATCCAGGCAGGGCTGGCTGGGTCCAGGTGAAACCCTCCCATCGTGGGGTGGGGAGCAGGTTCAGGAGGGTTGGGTGGGGAGGTGGGTGAAGCCCCCTGAGCTGTTCCCCTTCCAGCAGTGGCTGTGCTGGTGTTTATCCTGCCCTGGGCCGTGGAAGGGCTGTGATCCAAGCAGGGAAGACGTTGTTACTCCACTCTCAAGCACGATGCCTGTGCCAAGCCCATCCATCCACTGCTGCAAATCCCGGCCCTGGCTGACCCAGAATCCGCTGCCTGGGATGGAACCACCACCTCCCAAAGCTGCAAAAGCCTCTCTACCCCGTGGCAGGTGGTATTTCCACCACGAATAACTTTTACCTCTGCTTGGCTGAGGCAGGGAGGGGAATCCACACTGGAGGTATGACCCTGACTCATAGAAACCCCAGTGAATTTGTATTTTTCTGTATTTTTCATGCACCCAAGAATTTATCCACCCACGGGTATCTTCTGGATCCGGCAGCAGCCAGGTTTTAATTCACAGAGGTGTTATAGGCCTTTTTTCCTACCAATTTTGTAATCACCAGGTTTAATTTGATGTTTGGTAACACCAATGTTAGGAAGTTTTAACCTTTGAGTTAGCGCACAGCAATGAGAAGATCTAAGAATTAATGAAAAAATGCTGGGATGAGTGAATTTGGTTTGGTGACCAGGTTTTGGTAGTGGGGGGCTACAGGGGTGGCTTCTGTGAGAAGCTGCTGGAAGTTTCCTTCGTGTCCAGCAGGAGCCAATTCCAGCCAGCTCCAGGAATGACCCAGCCTGGCCAAAGCTGAACCCATCAGAGATGGGAGCAGCACCTCTGGGGAAAACAGATTTAGGAAGTGGGAAAAAACCCTGCAGCTGGAGACAGAGAGAGTGAGGCCTCAGGTTTAACTTCTATATTTTTCAGATTCTGTGCTGCTTTAGTGTGTGGGTCTGAGCTTCACATCAGGGCATGGTGAGCTCTGCGCACAGAGCAGGGAGACAAAACAATTCCTGCTCCAGCTGGGCACCAAGGACAAATGATCCAAATCTCAGCCCAAGAGCACAAACACCGTGGGCTGGAGAGAGAAAAACAAGCAGGGTGGGACTGCAGGGGCTAAAGCTGGAATGGGACAATGAACTGCAAGGTGCAAATGGAGCAGAACTGATCCCAGGGAGAGACCCCGGGAGCGCTCGTGCATTTTGGGGCCATTTTGGTTCATCTTGGGTGCAGCCCTGGCTGGGCTCTTGTGCTGCCCAAGGTGCATCCATGGAGGCCTTTCAATAAATCCCTGCTTTATTCTTTAACTCTGTCCAGCCTCTGTTCTAGGCCAGCCTGCACAAGGCATCAAGAGGAGTCAGGATATGTGAGAGGAACAGCCCTGCAGACCCCCAGGAGGAGGGGCAGGAGCTGCTGCAGGTGCTGGAGCTGTGATTCCCCTAAAATTCCATGGTGCAGCCCGTGGAGCGCCCCTGCAGCCCATGGATCCACCTGCAGGACATGGAGGAGCCCATGCTGGAGCTGGGGGATGCTCAAAGCACCCTGTGACCCCGTGGGGAGCCCACACTGGGGCAGGCTCCTGGCCTGTTGGGATCTTTAGCTTCTCAGAGTGACCCCGAGATGTGTTAGAAAGTCTCTTTACCCAGCCCGGTGCTTGAAGAAGGAGTCAGAGCTCTTCATTTCTCAGTCTCAAGGCTGTTTATTGTATCTTATCTATAAAATTCTTTCTCCTGCCCTGCCGAGGTCTGCTCAGGAAGACAGTCAGAGGCACTCTGCCTGCCCCCGGGTTATCTTTTTATACTAAAAACTACGTGTACAATGTTTACAATTACTTCCCAATACCTATCACCTATGTTAGACAGTGAGCTTCTACTCTAAACCAATTTAAAAGTGCCAACATCACAGCAGAAGATGGAGGCCAAGAAGAAGAAGGAGAAAGGCTGGACATGCCCAGATTCCTCCATTTTGCCCCCTGAATCCCCATTCTAAAAACCCCAAAATCTACTTTTTTCACCCCGTGATAAATTCACTATCATTCTACTTAATTTGTCATGGCTTGCAGATCTTCATCTAAGGCTGGTAACTTGCTCCATGGGTCATAATCAAAACCACAGGGGCATCTTGGGCTCTGTGCCAGGGTCTCTGAGCCCCCTGGCAGGGGTCCTGGCTGCTCGGGACAGCCAGAGGGATGTCCTGGATCCTGACAGTGCCCCACACTGCAGCTGCATCCACCACAGCCCAAACATCTGCCCAGCTGTTGGACTTTGAGAAGTACTGCTTGGCTAGCAGAGCTGGAGCCAGGTGAGGCTGTGCTGTGTCTGTGCACGCTGCCTGGCTCAGCGTGGCTTCAGCGTCTGCGCATCCCCAGCTGTGCTGATGTTGGCAGACATCGTTAGCGGCGAGACTCATTACAACTGGGGCCTTGGGGGATGTTCTCATGGAATTCTAGAATGGTTTGGGCTGGAAGGAACCTTGAAGATCATTCATTTACACCCCTTGCCATGGCAGGGACACATTCCACTGTCCCAGGTTGGTCCAAGCCCTGTCCAGCCTGGCCTTGGGTGCTTCCAGGGATCCAGGGACAGGTGGGTCACCTAAATGTGTTACAGATGAGGAGATCACGGAGCAGCTGCCATGACCCTGCTTTTGGACCTGGCTCTGCTCATCCCTTTGGATGAGTTACAGCAGAGCATTGCCAGGTCTTCCTTTTGGGTGGAAAAGGGTTGATTTGAGAGTTATTTAAGAGCAGGTTTTACAACCAAGGTCTGTGCTCGGCATGCACCGAGCTGAGCCAAGCCAAGCAGCCCAAGCCAAGTTGTCCTCACTGCTGTTGTGTTGGAGGAACAATCTCTATTAACAACTTGACTTGGCAGTTTCAACATTTTGGGGAATTAAATATTTTTATTCTCCCACCAGGCCTTTCTCCAGCCATTATTGGCTACTGCTTTGCTGCACGAACAATTTAACCCCTGTGATATTCAGGGCACTGGACAAAAGTAAATTTAGTAAAATCAAACCTTTTCCTGATAAAGCACATGGAGATTCTATTATCTAGGTGGGAAAATAATAGGATTTTACTTATTTTATTCTGTTTTTAAAGCCCTTCACCGTAGAATTAAAGAAACGATGTTGCCACATGACTGGAGGAAAGATCCTTTTGTTGCTTGAAAACTGGTGAAAAAGACAGAAAGCAAGAGGTTTCAACAGTCATTTCTTGGGATGGAAATGAGTCCAGGGTGTGGTACAGCAGAGATTGAGTTTGGGGTTTTTCAACATCCTCACCCACAACCTGCAGGAGCAAGAGCAGCCCCACATCTCCATTTCTGCAGGAGAGACCTTCTGAGGGCATCAAGTGCCACGCTGAGGGCAAGAAACTCCAAAAGGCTCTTAAAAAACGGACAAAGCTGAGAAGAAATTTCAAATAAGCTTTGATATAGGAATAGATAAAGTAAAGCATCTGGAGAAAAAAAGATTTGAGCAACTCTCGTGCTATGCCAAGGCTGGGACTGGCACCACGAGCTGAGATCTTGGACTGCCCCCAGAAATCACTGGCTCAGCGTGTGGCCAAGGAGTGCTCAAGGTGGCAGCTAAAAAGAGACAAGAAATTGTTATTTCTCAGCCTTCCCTGCACACATCCAATGCTCAGGGCATCACTTTGCTGCTGCAGGAAACCTTGATGTGCTCTCGTTTCAATAACTCTGCAGCCCTGATCTCCAAGGGGAGCGTGGTGGTGATGGAGAAGAAGAAAGAACAATTAAATGACCACTGGGATGGGGCAGCTGCTTTACACCTTGGACACTTCCAGGGATCCAGGGGCAGCCACAGCTTCTCCAGGAAACTTTTTCCAGGGCCTCACCACCCTCACAGCCAAGACTTTATTCTTAATACCCAATCTAAACCTATTCTCTCTCAGTTTGAAGCCATTCCCCCTCGTCCTGTTGATGCCTCAGGTTTCAGCTTTTATATTTTTCTGAGTCTGTGCTGCTTTAATGTGTGAGCCTGGGCTTCATATTAGGGCATGGTGAGCTCTGTGCACAGAGCAGGGAGACAAAACAAAACCTTATGAACCAGGGACAGCAAATCCTGAAGGCGATGAGATCAGTGAATGTGAGATTATGATCAAATTATAAAGATCATGGAGTTCTGTGGTTTGGGTTGGAGGGAACCTTAAAATTTCACCAAAGAGGAGGAAAATTTCCCAAGTGTTCTGTCCCACTGAGAACCCAAATTCCTCGAGGAAGGGATGCTGGCGTGGTGCAAGCTGTGGTGGTATCCACACTGGCCAGAGTGGTGAAAGCAGTGAAGAAGAGGAAGCGCCAGAAGACTCTTCATAGATGGCACCATAAATGAGAAGGAAAAAGGTTCCTCAGTGTCCCTAAAGAGCCTGAAGCACTCTGACTGTGGGGAGAAGCAGGAGCTCATTGAAGGAGCCATGGGAACTATTCCAGGGAAATCCAGTGGTGCCTCCAGCTGATCCTGGACTGTCAGATCCCAGTGGGCTGTCATTCTTTCACTTGCTCCTTCCTGGAGTATTTTGCTGCTGCCATCAGCTACCCAGTGAGGAAAGAGGGATTCCAGAGTGTGCTGCAGATGGCATTCCCAAACACAGGGGAGGAAGGGGCTGGACAGTCTTCCTCAGACACCTGTTGCCCTGATTTTTTAAGTTTTTCTAAGCCTTCTGATGTTTACATTCTTGTAACGAGCTTTCTCACCTGCTTTATATAAGTAACTCATAGTTTTACATTCTTTTCTGGAGGAGCAGAAATTTGATGAACTGTTGGTTTGTCCAGTGTCATTGGAGAGGTGGCACTGTCACCCTCCAGTCCACTGTCACTTCTGGAAATCTGTAAATGCTAGAGTCAGAAATTAAAAGTGCTCTTTTTACCATCAGAAAGCTGCGTGTCCACGCTGTGTTATTTTATGTCCTACAGAGACAGAAACCCCTGAGGAAACTCCTCCCTGAGAGGACCAGAGCTGCCAGGGACAGGGAGAACAAGAAGCTGGTGGAGTTCATGGTGAAGACCAAAGGGGCTGAAGAGAATCTCCTGGGGATCTTGAAAAGTGGGAAACTGTCACCATGATGTTTTATGGAAAATCCCTTCACTAGGATTTTTCTCCTGAGAAGCTGAGAAGCCTCAGAAAAGAAATGCAAACAATAATTATCTGATTTCTTGGAATGTAGTCTGGAGGTTGCTTTACCAACAGATGCATCTTTGATTGGTTCCATCTGAATTGTTTTTAATTAATGACCAATCCCAGTCCAGCTGTGTGGGGCTCTCTGAGTCTGTCAGACACCAACAGGTGCATCTTTGATTGGTTCCATATGAATTGTTTTTACTTAATGACCAATCCCAGTCCAGCTGTGTCAGGACTCTGGTCAGTCACAGGTTTTCAGTATCATTCTTGTCTAGCCTTCTGATGTCTCCTTTCTCTTTCTTTAGTATAGCTTTAGTATATAAATTTTTTAATATAACGTCATAATAGAATAAATCAGCCTTCTAAGAACTTGGAGTCAGATTCTCATCTCTCACCTTGTCCTGGGGACCCTCACAACACCCCAACAGGAAACAATCCTGCTGGCTGAAGAAATTCCAGCTGGTACATAAACCTGTGTGGAGACTTATTTGGAGGATGAGGAGCAGCTGGACCTGGTGGTTGGGTAGCTGAAGGAGGTGTACAGGGAGATGGGCACCAAGAACCTGCAGCAGATCCTGGGGGATGGCATCAGATTCATCTCAGATGTGCTTTTTTTACCTGAGGCCATCATCTGTGCCATTGCTGCTGTGGATGGCATCGATTATGAGAAGGCAGAAGTAGATTAAAGAATCACATGTGAGCAAAAGAGAGAGAGATCTTTGATGAACAAGTCCTGGGAAACAAAAAGCTCAGGATGGAGCCAGAGCCTGTGGAGAGCTGAGGAGTGGCCCAGGCTGTCCTGAGGCCACCAGGTGTAAATAACCATTGGTGATTTGTATAAAACATGGCATTCTTTGTAAAGTCTGTGTGTAAATTCCCAAATCCTCTGCTCCCAGCCCTTGCTGCTTCCCGTGGCCTCGCTGTGTTCAGGATCCTCACCCATCAGTGCCCTCCTGGACACCTCCCACCAGACCAGGATGCTCCAAACAGCATTTCTCTGTGATAATGAAATGTGATCTCCTTGCTTGTCTAGTAAAATTCAAGGTAAAGAAGCAAAAAGGGCTTTTGCAGAATATCCACAGATGTTTAATTCAGGTGTGATGGTCAGGTGGTGAGATGGTCAGGTCCCAGGCACATTCAGGGTCCAGCTTTCTCTCTCCAGGGGCCTGACCCTGATCTTGGGGCAGTACAAAGATAAGGGACAATCAGGTAATATGGGAGGGAGGGGCCCAGGAACATAGGAACAGATATAGGAACAGGGGAAGGAGTCAATGGGGTGTAACTCAGGGGATGCCCCCCAGGGCCTCCACATTAAAGCTCATCCCCTGCCTGGACACCTCCCACTAAACCAGGATACTCCAAACCTGCTCTTGGAGTGTGTTACCTCCTTTTGCTTCTGGAAAAGAGCAAGAGTTTTGATAAACTCACAGAAAAATGGGGCAGTCACTGGAGCAGACTCTCCCAAACACGGCGAGATGCTCTTGGATCACTGCTCAGCACTGCAGCCTTCACCAATAAATAAACCATAAACTTAAATCAGCAATAAACTTCATCCCTCATCCAATACACAGTGCAAAGGTGGATGGAATGGTTCCTGTGTGCCAAGTTAAGGGTGGGATTCCTGTGGCAGCTCTGAAGGGCGCTGCTGTCACCCCTGGGTCTGCCAGGTGTGGATCTGCAGGGCGGGCCCAGCACGGCGCTGGCAGCTCCAAGGCAGCTTTGCATATCAAAGGAGAATGCAGCAAGAAGCAGCTTTTCATTAGTCAGGAAGTCACAAATTGATACCTTGATTGAAATAATTATCAAGAATTACAGGAAATACCCAGAGATGCATTTAATATTCAAGAGAGTCTCCAGGGAGTTGGGGAAACTTTGCCCCAAATAGGAGTTTCTGCTCAGGGATGCAGCACAAAATGAAGCCCCCACCTTTCAAACCACCCATTATCAGTCCTGCCTTTACCTGTTTTCTTAGAACAGATCATTACTTCTTCTTCTGTAGATAATCCTGATTTTAAAGCTGCTGTGGAAGTGCTGGAGTTGCAAAGCAGACACATGGGAACTGCAGTAATATCACAGCCCCTTTGTGATCAAATCTTACATCCCTTCTCCCCCCTCTGGCTTTTAGGTCCCTGAAATCCACAGGATCCATCAAAACAGGAGTATCCAGAGAAGCTGTGGCTGCCCCTGGATCCTTGGAAGTGCCCAAGGCCAGGCTGGACAGGGCTTGGAGCAACCTGGGGTAGTGGAAGGTGTCCCTGCCCATGGCAGGGGGTGGAATGGGATGATCTTTAATGTTATTTCCAACCCAAACCATTCTGGGATTCTGTGAAATTGGTAATGTGAAAGACAAGAAACCATCTTACTCTGGAAATATTCATATACAGGAAACATCCAGTGAGTTTTCCTCCCCTGACTAAGCCATGTTGTATAATGCCCCAAACAAAAAACAAAAAATCAAAACGAAACAAAAACAGCAACAACAACAACAACAAAAAAACCAAACAAAAAAAAACCCAAAACCAACCAACCAAAAACACCCCAAAAACCAAAACCACTAAACCCCAAAAAACCACCTAAACCCACACAGAAAAAAAAAACCTCAGAAAAACAAAAAAACCCACAAAACACCCCCCCCCCAAAAAAAAACAACAACAAAAAATAAAAGTAAGAAAAATTCCAGGATGAAGATCCCACAGAAATAGTCTGATTTATGTAAGTGCCAAAAATCCCCATGACCTGCTGGTATTTGTGCTGAAATATTCAGCAGAGAAAGTTCATTGCCCATGGCAGGGGGGCAGGAGTAGATGAACTTTTAGGGTCCCTTCCAACACAAGGTTTTCCCTAATTCTGTGATCCTAAGGACACAGGGGTGATGTCAAGGCCTCAAAGAGGAGTCTCAGGGTAGAAAGTTCAGCCTAAATTCAGACAGAAAGCTCAGCCTTTTCACAGCTAAATTTGCAGTGGGGTTTAGAAACACCAAGGCTCCAAGGGTGGGAATGGAAAACACACCATGGGCACCTTCAGGAAGGTTTTATAAGACTCAAATCCAGAAGCTGAAGCTCAAATTATATTTGAAACACCAGCCAGCCCCTGCTCACATCCCTGCAGCTCCAGCACAGCTGGAAGAGGGAGGATGGCAGGGACGGATGACACTGGAGGAAAGCAGTGCTGCAAGGAGGGAACATTGCTCACAGCAGTTATTTATGATCTGCCAGCAAAGCGAGGAGATACACAGCCTGGGACTCCCTGGGGATCTGTCCCAGGCCTGGTGCTGCTCAAAATATTTTTTTAATAATTACTTGCATGAATAGAGAATTTGCTTCTTCCAGCTGCAAATGATAGTGAGGAGGGAGGGACCGGGAGCGCTCTGGAGGATGGGCTGGGACTTCAAAACAAGCTTGAGGCAGCCTGGAAAAATAAAATAGTCTGCAATTTAGGGGAAACAAAGGGAAAATGCTGCTTGTATAAGAGATGGGCTGCTGGGGAGGGAATGGGGGAGCAGGGATGAGGCAGAGATGTCGCATCCCTACCTGGGATGGGCAGCCCTCCTTGTTCTGAGGGACAAGCAGCAAACCACAGGCAAGGGCAGGTGAATGGTGCCTGCAGGACACGTGGAGAGGTGATTTAGATGCCTGTGGATCTATGGATCCTCACCAGGAGTGGGGTGTCTGCATAGATATAGGGATTTTGGGGGGGTTGTGGGCTGGTGGTGGAGACCAGGGCTTGATCAATCACAGAAGCTGGAAAAAGAAATAAAACCAAACTCACCTGAACTCCAAAAGCCCCTCAAGCTCCCCCAAAATAATCAAAGGACTTGGGAGTTACTGATTGCAGAGAAGACCGGGTTTGGGCAAGAGCTACCTTAGAGCTGTTACAAATATTCAAGGCAGTCTGCTCCCTTTATTTAAATATTTACAGGAGCCTGGAGTGACAGGACAAGGGGGAATGGATTCCCACTGCCAGAGGGCAGGGTTAGATAGGATTTGGGGAAGGAATTCTTCCCTTTGAGGGTGCTGAGAGGTTGGAATAGAATTCCCAGAGAAGCTGTGGCTGCTCCTGGACCCCTGGAAGTGTCCAAGGCCAGGCTGGACAGGGCTTGGAGAAATCTGGGACAGGGGAAGGTGTCCCTGCCCATGGCTGGGTGGCACTGGGTGAGCTTTAGTGTCCCTTCCAACCCAAACCATTCTGACATTCTCCATTTGCATATTTGAGTTGATTTTCTTAGAAGGAAATAGGCTGTTCTCTTCCTCTCTGTGACCAGCAGGGATGGGTTTACGCAACAGAAAAGGAGCTTTAATTTAAACAGCAACAACAAAGTTGGAGATTTTGCCTTGGTTTGTTTTTTGGATTTTTTTTTTTTAAATAGAGTGCATAGTTCAGGCAATTTTGGTTTTGGCAGTCCAACTGCTCAATATCAGCCCTGAAAGTTTTTTCGTAGATTGGTTGGATAAGAAGTGCTGTGATTTGTACAGCTGGAGTTGATCCTGACTCTGCAAAGGAAGAAACTGTGCAGAGCTGGAAAAGGCCCCTTTTTTTTGCCATGTTCTCTGGCACAAACTCCTTGTGAAAGGTGTCAGTTCAGAGCTATTCATGGAAATGAAAGATGAGCGTGGAATCTATGCAGCTTCCTGCAGAAAATCAGCAGGGAATCCAC
>NW_005054474.1:580045-621875 GCF_000277835.1 Geospiza fortis | reverse complement strand
TCCTCCATCAATATGTGGGTTTTGCTACAGAGAGCAGTTTTGATAAAACAGATTTTTTTTTGTCTGTGTTTTCCCTCCTGCTTTAATAGAAGAAAGGTGTATTGCTACATTCCTGAAATCAAAAATCACACCAGAGACACGACCAGGCAGCCTGGGTTTGAGATGATGTGAGCTCACATTCCCAGATTCTGTCCTGCTGGCCAGATTTTCCTCAGACAGCTCTGCCTGCTGTAATAACCAACCCTGCCAAGCCCAGAAGGGAATCACATCTTCACAGCAACCTGGGAGCTCTCAGGAGCAGAGAACTGTCCCAGATGATTCTCAGTGGCTTTGCTGGCACAGAGAAACCAAAATGAACCTCAAAGTCCCTGCAAGGCTCCCACTCACCAGCCCTGCTCCCCACAGATGAGAACATCGAGTCCTTGACATCCTCCCTCTCTCAATTTTTTTTACAATTGTTCATTTTAAAAATGAACAGTTGTTTGTCACAAGGGGAAGATCTGATCTTTGAAGAAGGGAGAGGGGTAAGGCCCAGGTCTAAAGCCCATGGGCTGAGGGTGATTCCTATTTAGCCACAGGTGGAGGACCTTTAGGTCTGTATGGAATATGACATTTCCAACAGGTTCCCTAAAATCACCACGGAATCCCAGAATGGTTTGGGTTGGAAGGGACCTAAAAGACCCCCCAGTTCCAGCCCTGCCATGGGCTTGGACACCTTCCACTGTCCCAGGCTGCACCAAGCCCTGTCCAACCCGGTCTTGGACGCTTCCAGGGATCCAGGGGCAGCCACAGCTGCTCCAGGAAACTTTTTCCAGGGCCTCACCACCCTCACAGCCAAGACTTTATTCCTCATATCCAATCTAAACCTATTCTCTCTCAGTTTGAAGCCATTCCCCCTTGTCCTGTTGATGCCTCAGGTTTTAATTTTATATTTTCAGACTCTGTGCTGCTTTAGTGTGTGGGTCTGAGCTTCACATCAGGGCATGCTGAGCTCTGTGCACAGAGCAGGGAGACAAAACAATTCCTGCTCCAGCTGGGCACCAAGGACAAATGATCCAAATCTCAGCCCAAGAGCACAAACACCGTGGGCTGGAGAGAGAAAAACAAGCAGGGTGGGACTGCAGGGGCTAAAGCTGGAATGGGACAATGAACTGCAAGGTGCAAATGGAGCAGAACTGATCCAAGGGAGAGACCCCGGGAGCGCTCGTGCATTTTGGGGCCATTTTGGTTCATCTTGGGTGCAGCCCTGGCTGGGCTCTTGTGCTGCCCAAGGTGCATCCATGGAGGCCTTTGAATAAATCCCTGCTTTATTCTTTAATTGTGTCCAGTCTCTGTTCTGGGTCAGCCTGCACAAGGCATCGCTGTCACTCCAGGCCATTGAAAAGTCTCTCCATGGTTCCTGCAGCTCCTCCAGGCCCTGGGAGGCCACAGTGGGGTCACCCTGGAGCTTCTCCCCTCCAGGCTGAACAATCCCAGTCCTGGGTGCCAAACAGCAATGACACCTGGGGAGCAGCAGCTGCTCTGTGCCGGTGACACTGGGTGATACCAGCAGCTACCAGAGACACCCCTGGGCAGCCCTGATGACCACAGGGACTGATCTGTCCCTTCAGCAGAGACACTGGGAATATGGGAAATAAAGTGACAATATATTATTTTAATGTATAAAATTGTCATTGCTTCATGAAGTTTGTTTTTTAAATCTTTCTTGATGCTGAAACATGTGTCCCTCTCCATGGAACGGGTTCATTCTCATTCTTTCTCAAATCTCCCTGCTTCTGAAGGCCCACAAAGCTCTGCTGATTGATTCACCTCACATTCCCAAGAGCCTGGTGTTTCTTCTGGAAGTGCAGCAATCCTTGCCCTCTCCCCTTCACAAGGACCTTCCCAAACCCCCTCATGCTTTTTTGGAGCCTTGTGAAGGCTGACCTAGAACAGAGACTGGACAGAGTTAAAGAATAAAGCAGGGATTTATTAAAAGGCCTCCATGGATGCACCTTGGGCAGCACAAGAGCCCAGCCAGGGCTGCACCCAAGATGAACCAAAATGGCCCCAAAATGCACGAGCGCTCCCGGGGTCTCTCCCTTGGATCAGTTCTGCTCCATTTGCACCTTGCAGTTCATTGTCCCATTCCAGCTTTAGCCCCTGCAGTCCCACCCTGCTTGTTTTTCTCTCTCCAGCCCACGGTGTTTGTGCTCTTGGGCTGAGATTTGGATCATTTGTCCTTGGTGCCCAGCTGGAGCAGGAATTGTTTTGTCTCCCTGCTCTGTGCACAGAGCTCACCATGCCCTGATGTGAAGCTCAGACCCACACACTAAAGCAGCACAGAATCTGAAAATATAAAAGCTCAAACCTGAGGCATCATTTCCATTTGCCAAAATTCATTGGGGTAAAGTTACATGGATGCTGCCCAAGTGGGTGGCCAAGGCACCAAGGAGACAGGAAGGACCTTCCTCATTCTCCCTCACAGGGTGCACCGTGAGCTGGAAGGAAAAGCAGCCCCAAGAGGGAGGGCAGCCCCTTCCTGTCTGCAGGAATTCATTAAGGAATTTTGCAGCCTGAGGCCAGGACTGGGACATAATGGCAGAGAGGAGGGAGCTACAAGTGTTCACAAGCTGTGTTGAGCTCAGAACTCTTCGTGCCAGAATCACAAAATCCTTAAGGTTGGAAAACAGCTCCAAAATCAAGTCCAACCATTACCCCAACACTGTTCACCACAAGCCCTGTCCCCAAGTGCCACATCCACACATTTTTGAGTGCTTCCAGGGATGGGGATTCCACCACTGCTCTCAGCAGCCTCTTCCAATGCCTTATCAGCCTTCCCATGAAGAAATTTTTTCTGATATCAAATCCAAACCTCCCCTGGCCCAGCCTGAGGCCATTCCCTCTCCTCCTGTCCCTGTTCCTGGGAGCACAGCCTGACCCCCCTGGCTGTCCCCTCCTGGCAGGGACTTGTGCAGAGCTACAAGGTCCCCCCTGAGCCTCCTTTTCTCCAGGCTGAGCTCCCTCAGCCTCTCCTGTGCTCCAGACCCTTCCCCAGCTCCATTTCCATCTCTGGACAAGCTCCAGCCCCTCAGTTTTTTTGTGCTGAGGGGCCCAACATTGCAGACAGAATTCCAGGTGCAAACTCAGAGAACCCCTTGGATAAGGACACCACTTTCCCTGGGCTGCACCCCATTCTTGCAAGGACAGCTGTGGCTGGCACTGTGGTCACAGGAGCAATGGGACACTGGCAAGCAGCTTGGTGACCTTATCATTCGCAACAACTTCCTGAAGGGTAGCTGGAGTCTGTCACATTCCTATTTTCTGGAAAAATCCCTTCCTCCAGGATTTTTCTCTTGGGAAGCTGAGCAGCCTCAGAGAAAAGGAAAACAATTCTTATCTCATTTGCTTCTCCTGTGTTTTGCTCCTTTGGAATGTGTTTGGAGATTGTTTTATCCAATAGGTGGTTGTTTTATTGGATTCTGGTGTGAGTTGTTTTGACTCAATGACCAATCAGGGCCAAGCTGTGTCAGGACTCTGGAAAGAGTCACAAGTTTTTATTATTATCTTTTTAGCCTTTTGTAAGTATCCTTTCTGTATCCTTTAGTACAGTTTAGTACAGCATTCTTTAATTTAATATAGTATCATAAAATAATAAATTAGCCTTCTGAAAACATGGAGTCAGATTCATTATTCCTTCCTTCCTTTGTCTGGGGGCAACCCAAATACAACAGTAGTCAGCTGGGGCTGGGCTCTTTCTCCAGCAGCACTGACACAACCAGAGCACACAGCCTCCAGCTGCACCAAGGGAGTTTAGGTTGGATATGAAGAAAAAGTTTTTCACAGAAAGAGTGATAAAGTTCTGGAATGGCTGCCCGGGGAGGTGGTGGAGTCCCCATCCCTGGGTGTGTTTAACAAAGCCTGGATGTGGCACTGGGTGCCAGGGTTGAGTTGAGCTGTTGCAGCTGGGTTGGACTCCATGATCTTGAAGGTCTCTTCCAACTCTGAGATTCTGTGATTCTGTGATTCCTCGTGTGACTGGAGGGTGCCACCAGAGTGGCAACCCCCAGGCTCTGACAGAGCCCACCCAGGTAGTGGTGAGTGCTGTGGCATGGGTGATGCTGGCACATACAGGCTACAAGGATCCAAATAAAGGAACAAGAGAGAGAACACTTGTATGGACATCAAGGAGGCTTTATTCCTCTGTGGGACCAGAGACAAGTGCCAAGGAAAAAGGGTTCAGACAGCTCTTGGGGTGGTTCCAGCTGTGGGTTTCTCTGGGTCTGGATTGAAGGCACTGGAGATGTTATTTCATGTTCACACTCAGATGTTCATTATTTCTTATCAGTAAAACAGTCTCACTGCTGGGAGTTCAGCAGCTTTTCATCAGAAGGCACAAAATGGCCAACAATCTCTTGTTCCAAGGCCTTTTCAGACTAAACTATCCAATTAAGAACTGACACCTGGATTATTTTCCCTTTTAACCCAATAACTGATCCCACAGAGCTGCAATGGGGACTTTTCTGCCCAATTACAAAATGCCACCCAAACCCATGGAGAAGGAGGAAGAAGAAGCATGAAGAAGAAACCCAGGACGACACCCTGTGCCCTCCATCTTGCTTCCATCCACAACACACTAAAAACCCCAAAACCTCAATTTCTCACCCAGTGGCACACCTGCACTGCTCTCTATAATCTATTTCCCACTTTTGTGGATTCCAGTCTGTCTTGAAGTCTGGGAAACTTTCTCCATGGATGAGGGTCAAAGTCAGTGCTGCCCTGACTTTGGGGACCAGAGCACACTAGAGAAGACAGAGAAATAACCCCAGTGCCCTGGGTTTTCACAGAGCGGGTGTAAGGGGTGGAAACACAAAACAACCAGTAGGGGAAAGCAAGGGGAGGAGTAGAGTATCCAACAGAACCAATAGGGACCACACAGAGGAGGGAAGAAGCCCCAGGGACAAATCATCTGTTAAAAAGGGGACAGATTGACACAGAACTTTCTGGAAGGAGGTAGGGATGGTTATACTGACTGACAGGGAAGGTGGGCAGCCCAGCTGGGATGGACATGGACATTTAAGGACATGAGGGGAGGGACAGCGGGATTGTTGTTTTAAGGGACAGCCAAATGGAGGGAAAAGTAGGGAGCAAACAATTTAGGGAGAAAGCATTCTGAGGGGGTGGAATGAGGGTACAAAGGATCAAACCGTTTTTCTGACTAACAGAGAATAGCTATTTTTTGTAACAGAAACAACAATAAAATTTGTAAAAACACACAATGCCACAGACAGGTACATGGCAGAAATATCAGTTAATCCCAAATTAATGCAAATCCCTTCTTTGTGCATCCACCTCCAATTCTAATTATATGCAACAATGAATGCAACACCAATTCCTTATACAGAAAGAGATGAATACAGTTTCAAAGCCTGAAGAAGGAGCATCTTTGCAAAACTCAAACCCACAAATTTATTACCTTCATTAAAAACCCTTCCCAAACCTGCCACAGGCCCTCTGATTTCACTCAATCCCATCCACTTCCCAGGAATTACATGGATATGATGAAATTCAGGCCTGGGTCCCTTTAATTGTTCAGACGATTTGTAAGCAGTTTTAATGTACCAGGTGGAAAATCATTCCTGTTTCACCACCACCACCTAAAAAAGCATTATTTACATGGATGTGAAGCAGGGGTGTGGGGCATGCAGAGCTTGATTTCCTCCTGATTTAAATCCCAGGCAGTGTTCCCTTTGGGAATGACAGCAGATGGGATTCCAGGGTGCAGCCCAAGGTCATCCAAACACGGTGCTCTGCTCTGAGTGGGATCATCAGGATCCACACAAAGCCAGAACAGAAATTTAATCCACTGCCACAGACCCAGGGATCCTGGGGAAGAGCACTGGGAATGCTCCTTCCCCTCGAGTTCAAGGACAAATAGCCCTTGTTTGGGAGTGACGGAGTGGGAAGGGAATCTCTTGGCACAGAGAGAGCGCAGGGAAAGTGTGTTTGTGCTGTGGCTTTGTAAATCTGTGATTTATAAGTAGTTGTTGGAGAGGCAGATGGGTCAGTTAATGTCTTATTTGAGACAAGGCACTCACCTGCAACTGGAGACACTAGACAGGTTGAGAAAGGTTAACAAGATGCATCAGCAATATTAACAATTCTGTCATAACTGAAGCCTGTCTGTTTTCCCACAAACCTAAAACCCTCTAACTTTGTACATTCCTACAGAGACAGAGCCACTCCACAACATCCTGTGGATAACCCATTCCCAGAAAAACCCCAGACCTGCACACCAAACCTTGCTTAGAACCGTTTTTTTTTTTTTCCTTTTTGATGAAATCACTCCTAATTGAGCACTGATTTCACTTCATTGCAGGGTTTCAGACCTGTTTCAATCCTGAGCAGTCCATGCCTGGGTGTCACCACTCTATTTTTACCCAGCACTGCTCCAGCCCTGCCTCCACAGCCAGCTCAAGGTGACAGCGTGACCTCCACAGCAGCAGCACCTGAGAGCAGCCCTGGGATCCCCAGGACTGACTCCTGCAGGGAGCACAGCTCTGGAAGCATCCAGAACATTGTGTTGAAAGAAAGGTTGGTGACAGCTTCCAACACCCTGCTGGGGAGGGGATTCTGCCCCTTCACCCCACCCTGCTGGGCTGTGTCCAGAGGAGGCTGTGGGGATGTTCCAAGGGCTGGAGCCAGGCTGGGAGAGCTGGGAATGTTCACCTGGAGAGGAGAAGGCTCCAGGGAGAGCTCAGAAGGCCTGAAGGGGCTCCAGGAGAGCTGGAGAGGAGGAAGAGGGATGGAGGGACAGGACACAGGGAATGGCTTCAAACTGAGAGAGGACTGGGTTAGAAGAAACAATGGGAGTAAATTCCCAATTTTCTCTGTAATGGCACAGGTCTCCTAAAAAAACTTGTGCCTGCCCCTGGATCCCTGGAAGTGCCCAAGGCCAGGCTGGATGGGGCTTGGAGCAGCCTGGGACAGTGGAAGGTGTCCCTGCCATGGCAGGGGTGGCACTGGATGGGCTTTAAGGTCCCTTTTAAGGTCCCTTCCAACCAAGTTACTCCATGACAAGCTGGTTTATGCTGCCCTGAGACATAAGAGCTTGTCCAACACTCACTATTTCATCTGCTCTGTGGTGGTGCCACTCCTCCCCCGAGGTCAGGCAGTGCCAGGTTATCCAGATCACACTGAAGACCTCGGCAAACACCAAGGAACCACCTCCCCTCATCGTCCTCACCTCATGCCAAAGGCAGCATTTCCACTGAAATCCAGATTCTGTGGGACAGAAGGTCTGAAAGCCTGATGGATCAGGCTGCAAGCCACCACAGCTGCTGCCCTGGGCTAACAGCACATTTCCAAGATGCTGAGGAAGTGATCTGGAAATGTGTATTGGGAAAGGAGATTCAGCAGAGTGGATAAGCTCAGCTCATTCCCAGATTTCCATGGAGATCTCTTAAGTGTTTCTGTTCACCAAGGAGAGGAACCTTTTATAGATCTTGAGGAAATGGTGAGACCTCACAAATCACTTGGAAATTTCAAAATATTTGTTCCTCCAATGACTATTATGTAAACCCAGAGTCCTGCTGAGGAATAGCTCCCCTATGTAGGTCAAGAAAAGGAAAAGCAACTTCGTGTCTGAGTCTTGCAAGGAACAAAAGTGGATTCTGAAAGTGCAGTTTTAATTTTCCTGCCTCTTTCCTTCAAGCAGCACCACGGATTTTTCCAGATGTAGAGAAAACAGCATTTGCAGATATGTACAAAAGTTTATTTTACAAACAGCAACTACTTTGGAATAACAAAATTGCAAAAACATAGAGCAGCGTTAGAAAACCAGCTCAGGGGGACATTTTCCATCTGAAGCACAATTTAATAGATTTCACTAAGTAAAAATACCCCCAGCCCTTGCCTCAACCCCTCCCCAACCATTCTCTACCTGATGGAATTTCTTTATAAACCTTTGACTAAAGATATGAAAGACTTAGTGACAGTGCAGTAACTTTTGATAACTACAGTTAATTGTTTGACCTGGCCTTAAAAAGTCAAATCAGAGCTGAAATATGATAAAAATCTGATCCTGGACCAATATTTTCACTAGTAATGGTTATATTTGTGTATTTCATAACACCATGAACCCTCTAGTTCTATTTTCTTAGAAAGGGGAAAAAGTTACAGCTGTACTGAAAATGATGAAACTACAACAAATATCACTGAAATATTTGTTCAGGACTCTGAGATGGCTGCTGCTGTTAGAAACATGTTTGTAAATGTATCCTGACTTGGGTATTAAATGTATTTAATGCTAAAAAGCATAAAAAGTTTACCAAAGGGTGGAAAGGTTGCATGCAAACGCTTTGTCACTAAATTCTTAAGTGTAGGAAAGGGGTAAGAGCAGAGTTTTGGGTACTTCTAGAAAAGTGAAAAACCTCCATGGCCAATTCAAAATCAGGAATGTGCTGTGGGTGGACAGAAATGGAGGGAATCATCACCATCTCCCTTTGAACTTGCTTTTCATAAGTGTACAAAATAAAAAAATCATCAAATTTGGGGGAGCTTAATTCAATCAAAGAGAGAAGGAATTGATGCCTCAGCAAAATATTACTGCTTTTAATTGTCAAAGCTACTGGGTCCTGATGAGATTAAGAAAAACAATTTCCTGTATTTGAAAATGAGCAAATGAAAGCATGTCCAGATATTACAGAAAATCATTAATGGAAACTGTTATGGTACAACAGTGCTCATTAACTCTAATTAAACCATGTTGGTTTTGTCACCACAGACCTCAATTTTTAGGTTACATTATGCCATTAAAAAATCTGGTTCTCAGAACACAACTTTCTAAATCCCCTCAAAAACTTTACAGATTATTTTAAATCAACTGAATCAGAATATTGCAAGAATTACTCAACGGTCTTCAGCTTGAATCTATTTATATTTTTGCAAGCGATTTGCCTGGAACTTGAGAGTAATTTTTGGTACTAAACTTTACTTTGAAGGTATTGTTCATGCTTTTTATGAGGCATCCCAGTATTTCTGTAGTCCTGCTTTAACAAGATATAATTCAATATCTGCAATATCAGTATCTGATATTCCCTATGGTGAATGGGATAGAGGTTTTCTTTATAAAGGAGGTTTTATAAAGGAACCTTTATGGCTGGTTTTCTCAAAAAATTATCATCATGTCAGTGTTTGAAAGAGTGCTTTGGACAAACTCAGGACACATTCATGGTTTACAACATTCAAAATGTGTTGAAGGATGCCAAGCACTGTAATAGGAACTGAAAATCAAAGTCAGGAAGTGTTTGGAAACACATTTTTAGTCTCTGAAGGACATTGCTGTTTATCACAAAATTCCTCTTTAAAACATAAAAAGTTTAGTCAGGTTGGATATTAAGCTCCAAACTCATTCATCACACTTTTGCTCACTGCTTGTCAGTTTGACAATTCCCACTGGGCATCAGCTCACCTTTTCCAGCAGAATTCCAGAACACCACAGCTCAGGAGGGATTAAGACAGAGTGGCAGGCTTTGTTTTCCTCACCTATATCCTGTACAGAATGCAATAATCAACAATCAAGACAGAATGGAAACAGCTTCCAGCAATAAAAAAGCATTTTCATCAACTAGAAATGGCAGCCTTTTTAAGAAATTGACTTCACAGTTTAATAGTTGCTAGCACATCTTTCCTAAGGTGTTTATAAACAGACTTGAAGACAGTCCTGACTGCTGCACCCAAAAAGTGGCAGCAGCAATTCACCTAAGTGTAATACATGGCTTGGAAAAGCTGATTCAAGGAAACCAAACTGGGCTTTTTTATTATTATTTTGTAAAAGTTGCATTTGACATAAAAAAAATAAAAAATAACATCAGCTGTCGAGCTCAGTCCTTCTCTCTGTAAGCAGAGCTGAATTCACTGTTTAACGGGAAAGTTTCAGCTAATTCAGCAAACAACCTTCACTTGTGACACTGTCAGAAGAGTTTTTTGAGTATAACACTGAAAAAATTGTGGAGCAGAGTTTCCATCCTCCAAGGAACATTCTCAGCTGTATCTGCTGCTCTCACTGGGGCTCCTGTTGTTGGAGTAGCTGCGATCGCTGTCGCTGTCGGAGCCGTAGGATCTGCAAGGAGAAAAAAGATTGAAATGCCCCAAAGCTGCAGTTTGAGCTTGAAATTAAAAAATGCACCATGTCAAAAAATTGTTACAGATAAGAAAACACACCAGTCTTTTACAGGATTGTATTTCTTGTAAGTGAAGGATTCATTAAGGGATACTCAAAATGGAAATAATCATTAAATTCATGTGATGAAAACTCTGTGTAACTCAAGTCAAACTGTTTGTAACTTCTTGCTTTCACTGTTACAGCTAAAAACCATCCAAAATTAATGTTTTTATAAAAGCTAATTGAGCTGAGTGAGAAGTGTATTCTACAAGTGGAATTTTACACTGCAAGCATTTCTCAACTAGAATAATTTCACAAATCTTTGATTTATATATTTTATTTTTGTGTTTGAAGGAGGGTCTTAAAACTTAGGCCCCATAACCACAACAGAGGTGTGTTTGTGTGTCTGCAGTGTGGAAATTGTATTTAAAATGTTTTGGCTCCTCCAGACAAATTCCAAGCTCAGCACCTGGCCAAATGTCAACACAGAGCCCAGATGGTTTCAGACAAGCCACAGGACACGTTCAAATTACACAGAACAAGCTTTCAGAGATTTTCCAGCCCCCTGCCTGTAAGAGAAGCTTTCTAAGTGAAAGGTGAGCATTTCCTAATCTCACACTGAAGCTCCTCAACTTAATAAAGCAATGGTTTTTAAGTTTATTTTCACATTCTTTATTAAAACTCATTAATTTTCCCTCCAACACAAGATGAAAGTTGTCTTATGCAAATGGGTGAGAGCAAAGTCCATTAAGAGTTGGTATAAAGCTGTGAAAAAATTCATATGAGGAGAGGATGAAAATGTACAGTAGTCTTAGAAACCTGAGTTATTACTAATAGGGGGCATATTAAAAGGTATAAAACAAATCATCAGTGATATTAAATGTATCTGCAACTTTCCATATCTCTGATTTCTGTGAAATGTGCTCACTTACACTTATATAAATCCCCTGGACTGAGAAGAATAGAATTTATTTTAAACTCAGCAGATTTGCAGGTAAAAATATTCTTTCAAAATACATTCTGCGAAGTTAAAAATTAAATCTGGATTGCAGCAAAACTTTTAAGTTTCCCTTCCAGATTGTTTTAGATCCACTTCTGCAGAACAGCCAAAAAGAATTTACTATACAGTGGAATTCTTTGCATACCAGGCAGCTTTTAATCCATAAGAGAGCACTTGAGTTAAATCTTGTGAGCTATGTGGGTTTTAAGAAACACTTGATATTATTTAAAAAATATAATAATTCAAATCATGGAATCATTAAGGTTGGCAAAGACCTTTGAGATCATCAAGTTAACCCAGCCCCACTGTCTTCACTATTAATCCATGTCCTCAATGCCATTTCCACAAGTTTTTAACACTTCCAGGGATAAGGACTTCATTTCCCTGGGAAAAGGTGCAAATTTTGAATGCATGGATAGAATAAACTGGAAATAACTTTTCCTTATCCTGGTTGCTTCCCCATCCTCCTCTTTGGAATGTCAGAGCTTCCGACTTCCTCGCTCACATTCACGCTCCGATTTTAATTAGAATTTGGCGTGAATTATTACTTTTGCTGAGTGCATTTCTTATTCTTATGGGGAAAAATCATCATTCTGGCCTTGTTCAACATCCTCTGTTTGTGTTCAGCAAATCCTTGTGCAGCCAAGCAGGGTCAGACCCACCTGGATCTCCGGTCGTAGCTCCGAGATCTCCGGTAGCTGTCGCTCCTCTTGCTCCTGCTCCGACTCCTGCTGTAGTAACTGTCATAGGTGTAGGACCTGCTTTAAAGGGGGGAAAAAGTAATACTGAATTCACATTTCTGGTCTAAAATGCTGTTTTAAATGCTGGTTTAAAGGCTATTTATATAGAGGCATGAGGGGGTGTATAGAAATTACTGCCAAGGATGTGGAAAACAATTCTAGGCTTTATAAAGGTTTCAACACAACAACAATCTTCAAAATAACAGTAAAAATCTCAAATTTTATTGGGAACAAAATAGTAAGCCTTCATAAAGCTTTGTGCTGTCCCTTTTTTTTTCTAGTAAACTTCTTCTTTGCTGATAATTCTGAAAGCAAGCCAAGTAATGTGTTCACTGCTACTTATAGCATTACCTACAACTGTAATGCCAGGATGGTTTGGTGATTTTCAGTTTTTGAAAGTGTCTTGTGTTCATTCTGCTTTGATTCAAGTTGTCATAATGATAATTTAATAATAGTTTTAAGTGCTTCAGATCCCTGGAAGTGTCCAAGGCTAGGCTGGAGGGGGCTTGGAGTACCCTGGTCTAGGGGAGGGTGCCCCTGCCCATGGCAGGGGGTTGGATCATCTCTGAGGTCCTGTCTAACCCAAACCATTCTGGGATTCTATGAGATAAAAGCAATCTTAAAAAGTATTTTTATAAATAAATATGTATTTAGATATGCATTTGTATTATAGTATGTATAATAAAATAAGTAGTATGTACAATATATGTAGTATCATAGACAATAATTATATAATAAAGTCTGTTTTAAAGAAATGTAATTAAAGTAGACATACTAAGATGATTTGATGGGCAGCACATTTCTTGCAGAGTTTGTATAAAAGGAAAATCTGATGCCTCAGGTTTAAGCTTTTATCTTTTTCAGATTCTGTGCTGCTTTAGTGTGTGGGTCTGAGCTTCACATCAGGGCATGGTGAGCTCTGTGCACAGAGCAGGGAGACAAAACAATTCCTGCTCCAGCTGGGTACCAAGGACAAATGATCCAAATCTCAGCCCCAAGAGCACAAACCCCGTGGGCTGGAGAGAGAAAAACAAGCAGGGTGGGACTGCAGGGGCTAAAGCTGGAATGGGACAATGAACTGCAAGATGCAAATGGAGCAGAACTGATCCCAGGGAGAGACCCCGGGAGCGCTCGTGCATTTTGGGGCCATTTTGGTTCATCTTGGGTGCAGCCCTGGCTGGGCTCTTGTGCTGCCCAAGGTGCATCCATGGAGGCCTTTGAATAAATCCCTGCTTTATTCTTTAGCTCTGTCCAGCCTCTGTTCTAGGTCAGCCTGCACAAGGCATCAAATCCATACCTGGATCGACTGTGGTGCCCATAGGAACTGCTCCTGGATCGGCTCCTGCTGTAGCTCCGGCTGACAAAATCAAAACCACAGAGGGGTTTTTAGTCAACAGAAACCAAAAGTGCTGAAGAGGGCAGGGGAGAGAGAGAACAAGAGGAGGAGAACATGTTTGGCACAGTTTGCAGCTGGATGAACTCACCTACGGCTCTTGTAGCTGTGGTAGGAACTACTCCGGCTCCTGGAGCGATCTCGGCTGTACCAGCCCCGGCTCCGGCTCCTCGAGTAACTCCTGGACCTACAACCAAGGAAACAGGAGAGAACACAGCTGAGAAGAGCAGCAGAAAATGGGAACCAGAAGAAGTTATGAATCTTTAGTATTCTAGCTAAATATTTATTCCATACTTGCTAGGTGATATGAGTTAATCCAAGGGCTGGAGCCCCTCTGCTGAGGAGCCAGGCTGGGAGAGCTGGGAATGTTCACCTGGAGAGGAGAAGGCTTCAAGGAGAGCTCAGAGCCCCTTCCAGGGTCTAAAGGGGCTCCAGGAGAGCTGGAGAAGAACGTGGGACAAGGGATGGAGGGACAGGACAAGGAGGTCACTTCACACTGACACAGGGTGCCCAGAGAAGCTGTGGCTGCCCCTGGATTAGTGGAAGTGTCCAATGCCAGGCTGGACAGGGTTTGGAGCAGCCTGGGATAGTGAAAGGTGTCCTAGGCCATAGCAGGGGAACTGGAACTGGATGGGCTTTGCGGTCCCTTCCAACCCAAACCACTCTGTGGTTCTATAAAACAGGGCTGTTAAAACACAAAAACCACAACCTGAAAAGCATTCCTTGAAAACATAAGAACATTCAGTTTGCCAGGGCTGGCTGTGGGAGCAGCACATGCTTCTCACCTGTACGAATATGTAGAACTTCGGGATCGACTTCTCGAGTGACTGTAGGATATGGACCTGGTTCTGTGTCTGGATTTAGACTCAGATTTACTTCGTGACCTGCTGAGACTCCTGGAAGGGCTGTTGTCATCTCTGCTCGGAGATTCCTCCTCACTGGAACTTTCTTGGTTCCTTGGCCGACGATTTAGCCGGGCTGTTTTCCTCACTTCATCAAAGAGAGACCCAGGCCTTACTTTATTTTTTGCTTTTATTTCAATTCTTAAACCTGCTGGTTTAGGCTCTGGGGCTGATGCTACATTTTTAACCTCTGTGGTCGTACTGATTGTTGCTGGTTTTAAGTTACCAACACCTTGCAAAGGCTTCCATTTATTGTCTATCATATTGCTTGGTGTATTTTCAGAAATTTCACTTTTTAAACTAATGTCTTTAGCACCAGACACAGGGGCAGAGTTATTTTCTTGCCTTCCCGTTTCTTTTTCTTCTTTATTAATATTAAAGTCTCTTGTGTTGTTTCCCAGTTTGACAGCATCTTGCTCAGGGGTCTCAACCTGTAATTCTTTTTTTACACCAGCACTTAAAGGTTTAGCAGTGAGAATGACAGGAGACAAAACATCCACATCCACCTTCCCTGGCGAGTTACGATCCGGAGTACAAATGTCCATGTTGTCATCTGTCTGAATAACATCTTCCAGCCCATTCTGGTTATTTTCTTCAACTTGTTTAATCTCACTCTTGCAGGCAGCCACGTTTATTCCTGAGTTTAAAATACCAGTTGAAGTGCTTGTTTCAATGGGCTCTTTATTAAGGTTGCTGCGATCTGGCGAGGTCCCACATGTGGTGTTTTTATCTAAAAGGTTTTCATTCACACATGACTTTTCACCATTTCCCATTTTATCTGTGACTATTTCATCCTTTTCATAAACTTGTTTTTTATCCTTTATGTCCCTGCTAAGCTGCTTTTCTTTTTTATCATCCTTGGTAACCAGCTTGTCATTTATCTCATCATCCTCTTCTTCCCCAAACTCAAGGGGGGGCTGCCAATGAAACATTTCTTTTCTTTTCTGGACTTTGTGTTTTTTCTCCTTTTTGCCTTTCGATTTTTCTTTTGCTTTTTTGGAATGTGATTTTTTAGGAGTCTTTTTCAACCCATGTTTGTGTTTTTTCAACTTGCTTCGAGTGTCTGCTGAGCTGGAACAAGAACTCTCAGACTCAGAAGATGACAACTGTTTGCTTGTCTTCCACGTGCAGTCAGAACCCAAAAAGCCCTCTGAGGAATTGGATTGTTTTTTTATCCTTTTGGTAACACTAAGCTCTGTGTCAGACCCTGAGGTGGCCTCTCCTTCTTCTTTCCCAGAGGAGGGTTTGGAATCTCCCCTGTTATGTTTTGCCTCTCCTCTTTCAGAGTTGGACTCTGAGTCCCATTTGCTACCTGAGTAGGATTTGCGTTTTGTTTTTGCACCACCTCTGGGCTGCTCCGAGCATTTCTCCTTAGCTGCTTTCTTTTTGGAGTGATCAGAATCCCGCTCACCTTTGCCTTTCTCCTCCTCTCTCTCACAACTTAAGCTATTTTTATCCTGTTTCTCAGCATCCCCTTCTAATGGAAAGCGGCCTTCTTTTTCTTGGACTGCTTTGGCTTTGGCAGAGCGCTCGCTGTCGGAGGACAAGTCTGAGGATGACAAACTGTCACTCTCCTTCAACCCTTGGGAAGACTCATCGTAGTCCTTTGGATGCTTGTAAGGCAAAGTGCTATCAGAGCTCGTTTCCTGCCTCGGTTTGAGGCCCCGAGCTTTGGGATCGCTGGATGTGGATTTCCTTTTGCTCCTGTGCCGGTCCTCATCGCTGAGGGAATAGTCGGACGTGGACTCGCTGTACCCCGACCTGTCACTGCGGTATTTACTGGGGGACGGTGACCTGCCAGAAGAAGGGGATTTTGTCCTGGAGCTCGATGGGCTTCTAGACCTTGAGTAAGATCTTGAGTAGGAGCGGCTTCGAGAGGATCTGCTCCTGGACCTGGGCCAGCTCTCCGAGCTCCTGTCGCTGCGGCCTTTGGAATAACCGCTCCGATCGCTCTCAGAGCTCCTCTCCTGCTTGCGATAGGAGGAAGAAGTGTTGGCCTCCTTAACCACCACTAAATTGTAATTAGTTTGGGTGGGAATTAAGTGGGTTGTTTTAGCTTTCATCTCCTGAATGCGCTCATATGATGGCTTCCAAGGTTTCTGCCCAGGTTTCCATCTTGAAGGTGGGGGACTGTCACTTAAGGGTATGACAGGGAGGTTTTCTGGGACAACTGGTGGCACAATAACCTTGTCACTGGGCAGGATCACTGCTCGGACAGGCTCAGCAGTCTTGGTCAGCTTAGTGTCATTTAACCGTGCTGAAATATTCCGTGGAGAATTGGGAACAGTCTTTTGCTGCCTGGGGTTAGAACTTGACCGTGACCTACTTCGAGATCGCGATGATTTAGAGGCTGATCTTGATCTAGAACTTCTTCTGGAGTAAGATCTTGATTTAGATCTAGACCTGGATCTGGACCTGTAGTACGATCGAGACCCTCTGCTTGATAAAGATGACAAGCTCTGGTCTTCCTTATCAGATTTAGACCAGTCCCTCCTGGATGAACGCCTGGAAGACAATGAGGAAGAACGAGATTTCCTCTCACGATCACAGGATGATTTTGTCCTCCTGTGGAAGGAATGAGAGGATTCTACATCTGATGAGGCTGATGTCTTCTTTTTCTTTGTTTGCTTGTGCTTCTTGAAGTGCTTCTGCTTTTTAGATTTCTTTTTATGTTTCACCTTCTTCTTCTCTTTCCTGTGCTTCTTGTGATGGCTGGAGTATCTCACAGTGCTCAGATCAGCATAACCGTTATGGGACCAAGACCTGGATCTTCGGGATGCACTCCTCTCATCCCATCTGCTGGTACAGGGGTCACTCAACCTGGAAAACAAAGAAACCCCAGACTAAGTGCAAAAGCTTTAAAAACATTTATAGAAATTAAGTATTTTTAAACTTAATTTTAAATAAGTTTACATAAACCCTAGCACACATTTTATTACCAGAGAATTGCTTTGAGTTCCTTACACTCATTTTGAGATGTAGAATTGCATCACTACCAAGAGCTACTTCTCCCTAAGAAATAAATCAGCCAACACAAGCAAGTTTCGCATATATTAGGACCTGTGTAAAGAGATTTAAAGTTTTAATTACCTCAGTCTGCAGGACTTTGACCTCTACAAAACAGGATCCTTAAACCACACTTAAATACAAGTTTTAAAACATGTCCGTACATAAAAAAGAATAATCTGAAACATTTGCAATTATGCACTACCACTACCAGTTACATATTTTTAAGTTTTCCTTTTAAGATTTATCTCCTGTCATTTGACAGAAGCTCATATTTAGCATCAAGTCATCAGGAATTCTGGAGAGCTGACTTCCATCCATCACACAGTTTGTAACTGCTGAAAGAACATACAACTAAAACAATAAAGGCTTAGTGGATTTGATTGTTTTACTCCAAAGAAACTGTGTTGCCTTCTCCTCACTTTGAGAATCACTGAATCCTTAAGGTTGGAAAAGATCTTTAAGGTCACCAAGTCCCACCACCTGGTTCAGCACTAAACAATGTCCTCAGGTGCCACATCCATGTTTTCGGAGCACTTCCAGGGGTGGTGACTCCACACTTTCCTCGGCAGCCTGCTCCAGTGTTTTCTGTAAAAAAAGTAATTCCCTAATATCCAGTCTATCCCTGGCACAACCTGAGGCTGTTTCCTCTCATCCTGGTACTGCCGTGGTTACATCCACACATCCAATGAGGGCTTCCCAAAGGCCAGGACATCTCAAAGCTGTGGTGGTGAGGCTCTTACTTGTCTCCTTTGCTCCACTTCTCCCCGCTGGGGGCTCGGTACGTCCGCAGCCTCTGCATCTCCTCCTTCCAGTGGGGAGGGGTCTCGCTGCTCTCCTCATCGTCCGACTCGGAGCAGGAGCGCGACCGCGGCGGGGTGTGATAGCGCTGGGACAGCAAACACACACAGCAAGGCTTTCTTACACAACTACTGCACCTTTTATACTTTTTATATAGACTTCTAAGCCTGAGAGAGGCCAGCAGCTCAGCCAGCTTTTGGAAATGTGAAAGGAAGAATCAAGGAGGAAGCCATGGATTCCCTTTTGGAATAACGCAATTACTGCAGATAACCCCGCTCGTTTTTAAAGCACAGATGTTTCACTTCAGTCACTCTTCATGGTTTGTAGGAGAAAAGACAAACCTCATTGCAAAAGTTACTGCTGTTCAACTCTTCAGATATGGGAATTCAGATTAAGTCACTTTAAAGCAATTAAAAAAATAAAAAACTGAACACAAAAAAATCACAAAAAAACCCTCAAAACTCTTTCACAAAAAGAGCAATGAAGCTTCACATTAAAAAAATTATGCTTAGGCAGAGAATTTAAGTAGGCAACAAGAGCTACTTGTGCAGCAGAGAAAGAAGAACTCTGCTACTGCTAACTCATTATTTTCCATTACCCAGTGGGATATGCACTTAGGTAAATTCTGTGAGGAAATCAGATCCTCCTTGACTCAATAAAAGCACATCTGGGTTTGACTCAATTATTTTGAGCCACTTATAAAAGCAATAAAATGGGGAAAAAAAAGCATTGTCCCCCAGAATAAAATCACAAAGGTGCGTGTATTTATTTATTCAGGTAATTACAGAAGGTTTTAAAACATCCTTCTTATATAAAAAAACAAAATCAAGATAACCTGAGCTTCCCTATTGTTTCAGCTGAAGCAATGACTTCTTGAAAACCAGCTTTTACAGAAGAATGGCCTAAAAGATTGCAGGGTGTCATGGACCTCCCCAGTTCTCACATTTTGTACTCTGGAGTCTCATGGAACCTACAAACAAGTATTTTGAAAAACATCACACCTGGACAGAAGCTGTGCTAAAAAAGACTGTAAGAGATGGAGGAAAAATGTGTTTCTCCAACTACCAGCCCTAAATGACATATTTTTTTCATTCTTAATTTGGCTTAATTTGCCAAAATGATGCAAAAAAGGACAGAAATCCCAATATCTGGCAGAAGCCAATTCCACTCCACTTTAAGTTATTTTTCCCCAAGTCTTTATTTACCCAAGCATTCCCAAACATTCCATTTAGGCATTTTTTTTCTCCAAACAATTTTTAAGTTAAAAGAAGTCACAGGAAGGATGGAAAAGAAGTGTTATAAAATCAACTACCTGACAGGATTTCAATGCTTTCTAAACTGGATCCTACAACATGTAAATAAAGTATCATACAAAGCCCTCCAGGGAAATTCAAAGCTCAAAGTCAGGGATGTTACTCTGCGTGAGAGGAAATAAAGAAATAAATAAAATTGTCACATACTATTGTGCCTCTTCCTTTAATTTTTCGTCCAGATTTAGAGACTGATGGTTTCTGGTCAGTCAGAACTGGTGCAGCATCAAGAAGCTTCCTACATAAATTAATAAAGTATGAAGTTACACAGCAAAAAACACAATTAACTTACAATTAGTTTAAGTTAAAAATGAGAAATATTCATCATCTTATTCATTTTCAGACAGAACTCTGTGTTTTTTCTCAAGAAACAAAGCAAGAGAGTTCTGCAACAAAAGGCAAATCAACATGTATTTGTTTTCAACCAAATGTGCAGCCTGATCTCTTGACACAGAAATTAATGTTAACAATGAACTTGCAAAACACTGTCACAAGAAGTTAACTTGTGTTTGGGGCACAAATCCTGAACACAACATGGGCAGAAGAGTTTCAGGATCTCAGTTCAGGATAGTTCACAAGTTCCAAAGCTTTGCTTCTTTCAGCCCATGTAATATCCCCAAAAATAGTGAGGAAATCTTTGGGAATGTGAGTGATGTTCCAAGAAAAGACTTACAGGAGACTGTAGCATAAGGGAATATAAAAACCCAACACCAAACAAACCCAACACTGATTTTAGAGCTAACCCACTGTAATGGATTAGCTCAGCTACAAAAGCAATGAAATTTGACAGTGGAGGTACAAAACACATGGAAAGCATCTCGTGAACTTGTGACTTCCTTTGTAGCAAAAGAAGAGCATTTTCTCTTATCCTCAAACATTGCTAAAGTCATGAAATTCCAGGAGATTGATTCTGAACCAAAGTTTCTTCATCAGTCTAAGAAAGATGAAAAATCACCTCTCCCAATCCCAAGTTTCCCTTGCAATCAAGTATTTCCTGTGGTTTGCATTGCATGATTACTTCTGAAATTATTCATTAGTTGTTTTTAATTGAGTTTAACACCCTTAAAGACCAATGAAATCATCTCAAGATCTCACTGAAAACCCCTGGCACAGGTCACAAGGAAAAGAAACTGTAAAAGGACAATGAAATGACCACATGCAGCAACTCTGACACTGCAATCAGCAGCACCAGCAAGAGAATGTTAACAGGAATATTTCATGCACAGTTTTCAGCAGGGTGAGAAATCACAGTTAGCTGGGAAATCCCTTGGCCAACTGGGTTCCAAGAGAAGATGCATCAAACTTAGAGTTGGCTTAACAACCAAGATGTGTTCCACAACCCATTTTAGGCTAAAGGGAGGATGGGTGGCTATTACTGGAGAGAAAGTGCAGTTCTTGCTTTACAGCAAGTAATTCTGCTTTTCATTTACACCTTGTGAGACACTTTTAAAATATAACCAAATATATGTACAAAGTTCTACAATAAGCCTGAAGTCTCGCTTTTACACAGGTGTGCTGAGCCCTGAATAGTTTCACATACTATTTCGTAATTTCAACATTACTCTTGCTTTTATCTAAAAGATCTTCCATTTAATGGAAAACTCAACAAGCTCAACTTTAGGATTTTTTTGTTTGTTTATAAAATCATGCAGCAAACCCCAAACTTAAAAGCATTTTCATATTTACTGCTTGAGCACTTCATGAAAACAAAGCAGAACTCCCCAGATTTTACTGCGATTGTTAGATTTTAGAGACCAGTCACCGTCTTTGGCTTGAGGTTCGCTTGCACCTTGGATCCTCCTTCTTCCTCTCCTCCTTCCTTCGTTTCCTGGACTGTTTGGTTTTAGCTCTTCTTTTCCTCTTTTTCCTCCTGCTCCTTTCGTTCTCAGCCTCACTCTCAGAGGAGGATTCTGAAGAGCTGGATGCACTGGAAGAGGACTCTGAGGCTTCTGAGTCAGAGCAAACTTTCTTCTTCTTCTCCAAAGCTTGAACAGATATTTTCAATTGATACTGTGCACATGTGTGTGCATGTAAAAGCACAAAGCACATCATTTGATAGATGTATAAATATACAAATGGGCCATTTTAGAAAAGCTCTGTGAACTTTTTCACAATATCAAAGAATCAAAATAAAATTTAATCTGATTGTGCCCAGTCTAAATCCATGTTGGTATTATACAAATATTTTCCAGCAAAGACAGAACACACAGATAAGCAAAGACCACTTATAGTAAAAAAAATAGGTGCTTTTGGAAACAATGCACAGGTTGCAAATCAAAGATTAAGAACAAATTAGTTTGCTGGCCCAGTTGTGTATTTTTTATTTTTAAAACTTTGTTATTTCCTCTTTTCTGCATCCTCACACTTTTACACTAGAGCTCCTCTTGACTTTCTCTAAAGGAGATAAATTACCACCTTACCCTAAGGAAAATCAGAAATTAGGTAGAAACATTCCACTAATTCACAGAGACTGTCCAAACATGTATTTAAGATCATCTATTCTCTATGAATCTTCATGAAAAGGAAAATAGAGCTTGACCACATATATTGTATATACTGACTTTACAGAATCTTAAAATAAACTTTTGGAGAGTGCACAAAATTCAACTTTAAGAAAAAAAAACATTTGTGTCCCCTCTTTTAAACACAGAAAAATAACTTTACATTCCTTTTTGAGTTTGTCATGTCAACCTCTAATATGAACAGGGGACAGATGTTGAGGGCAGAATTTTTTTTTTTTTGCTGTGCCTTCATCTCCTACACCAAGATTGACATTTTACAGGCTTGCAAGAATTAATTAAGACTCTACATGTCTACCATAATGATTTTTAGCTGTTGATGGAATTGTTGTACTCTCTGAGAACATGAGTGTTGGATTAAGCCCTTCTCTGACTCACTCATTTCTGTTTAAAATTCTGATACATCATCACCCATCTTATTTTTCAATTCTCAGTGATTACAGTCCCTCCTGTTCTGGGGGAAATCCCCGAGCTCCCAGGGTCACACTGGTACAATTATATTGATTAAACTCCAGCAGACCTTGAGTTCTTCCCTATTTGCTTCAAGAATGGACAAGCCACCCTGAGACCCATGAAAAACAACAGGAACTCTGTCATTCAGCAGCTTCTGTAGCACAGCAAGAAGAGAGATCAGGAACAGCTCCTGGGGGGGGGGGTGTTGGATTAAGCCTTTTTCTGACCCAGAGCTGGGGCAACTGAGAGGTGTTTTAAAAACTTTTATTCCATTTTCAGTCTCATGTGAAGGGTGGGACAATACAGATGTTATAATTGACGTTATTATAATTAGAAGCTAACTATTATTTAATTATAATATAAGTGTTTCTTGGCCTATCAGGTTTAGCCACACCATGCTGAAAATGCCTTAAAGCCAGTCATCTCAAGTTACTCTTTGTGGGTCTCACTACAGTGCATCTTTTATAGTTCTATTTCTCCAAAGTATCCAGTCTTATTTGCAAGGCCACCCTTTGAAACTTGTTCCTGGTTCCATTTCTCTCTCAGCAATGTCTGTCCTATTCCATGGCATTTCTAAGTCAGCATTTCTCATCTCAAGGTTTGCACACAGATGCACACACTGTGTGAGCCTTCTGTCAGGCTTGGAGAATTCCCTACAAATCCATTTCCCACACATAAACATCATGAATTTTGGGAATGTTGAATGAAATCCTGGGAACTCACCATCCTTGGCTGAGCTGGTGACCAGCACCCCGCAGTCAATGACTCGCACGTCTGCGTAGGGCCTGCTGGCGGTGTCGGTTTTGAGATTTTCTATCTGTTCTATGACTTCAAACCCAGAAATAACCAGCCCAAAGACAACGTGCACACTGCAGAAAGGAAGTGTTTACAAAGTACAAAACATCTATGAATCATTGTGGTGATTTTCCAATTAATTTCACATTTAAAAAGTCAGTCTGAGATAGAAACATTGAGCTCTTAATGCATTAAATAAGATTTTTTAATGATTTTAAGTTGAACGTTGACAACAATGCTAAGATTTTTATGCAATGTGAAACAAAGATCCAGTCTGACATCAAGTACTTCCCTCAAATTGAAGCAGTCTTGTCTCCTCTACAAGAGCAGGGTAAACAGATTAAAATTCCTAACCCACCCTTCTATTTTTGCAGTTTTGTGCAATAGGGATCAAGAGCCCATCTATAAACATGACAGAATTCCTCCCCAGAGAAGCAGAATTTATAGATCTCTACAAACCCAGGATACAATTTCCCCCTGGCATTGCAGGGACAGTTAAAATGAAGGAATCCTTGGTTTTGTTCTGTGGTACCACATTTCTCTTCCTGTCTTCCATTTGCCCCATAAATTTTAGAGATAAAAACAAGCCCCAAAAGAGATGACTGCTCAAATATATTGAGTTTGGCAATTCAACTCCCAAATTTATGGGCTGAGGGCAGCAAGCAGTTTTAAAGAAATAACCCTAGGATTTAAGACAATTCAAATTTTTGTCCAGCTTTAGGAAATAAGTTGCAACTTGAAATTTTTATAGAACTGAAACTTTTGTTTTCCATCTCATCCCATTGTATAATTTCCACAGAGTTAAGGATTTGTTTCCCCATTGTTGTCTACTTTCAATATAACTCTCAAACTTCAGCGATCATTTGAGAAATATGAAAGGATTCTTACCCATCGAGATGAGGAGCAGGTTTTGTTGTTCTGTTGGACAAACAGCAAGATGGGAAGATGGTAAAACAAAATAAAATCAGGGATTCAGATGAAGTAAAAGAGGAGAATGACACAGAAAAAAAAAAGAGGTGAAGGTAAGACAAAAATAGTGAAAAAACACAGTTAAATATATGGAATTAACAAATTAAAATTACAGATTATACACACAGGCTTTCTTAAACTTTTACATGGTGTTTGTCTGAAGTTTAGCTAAGTGTGCATACTGAAAGCTGTACCAAGTATCATTTCATGCATGCAGTAAACAATTTCCAAGTGTCTTTAAATACACATTTAATGTAACTTTATGATTTTTAATCACAGAGAAGATACAATTTGGTGATAAATATTAGGTGACCAATGGGATTTAAATGTTTCTGAGCTTGTTAGCTTCTTAGATTGCAAGGTCACTTTAAAGACAGTTTATTTTAAAAAAGAAGAGTTATGATATGTGAGAGATTCTCTGCTTCCCCTCACCTCCCACCACTTCTTTCTCACTCCCCATTTACCTGCTTGGCCTCCTGACTCAGAATACAAAGCAATATTTATGTCTTAAACCATCAAACACTTCAGCTCAAAACTGCACAGGCTTCCCAAAATCAACAGCAGACATTCTGTGCCACCTACACTTCACTGATAAATGCAGATTTCCTCCCTGTTTTTCAGCTTCTCACACTGAGCCTTTTGTACAAATCTTTTGGATTCTAATGTTGTGAATCCTTTTCTAAAAACAAACTAAAGTTACTTCTCCAAGTGAGCCTGAATTCCTGCAGCACAGGGGATCCTGCTATGCAGGAATATTGAGTAAAGAACATCAGAGCCTGCTCAAATATTGGGGGAGAAATAAAATAGAAATCACTTCTGAAAACATTCTCTCTCTCTCTCCTCCCAAGCACTATTGTGCTTTTAAAGCTTTCTTCCAATGAACTCAAAATAAATAATCAATCACAGGTGATTTTTCCAGATTTACAATAACACAGATTTGGTATGAAGCTTTTTACTGCTAGAATAAAATATTACTTCTTAAACACTTCTCTTCGCTCGACTTTTGAACTGTTAGGTCACAAAATCCTGCAGTGCTGAACACATCCCAAAAGGTGGAACTGTGAATCAGGAGTGTTTACACTCTTGATTTTTTTTTTTTTTAAGCTCCAAATGTCAACCAGCCCACCCACTTCCTTAACAGTGAATAATACAGAAAGCTTCTTTGGGTTAACACAGGAGAAGAAATGCTATTAACACAACATTAAATTTCTCAATAGCAGTGGGTGTTCTTTGATTTTTCCTTGCTAACACAGCACATTGCTACAAAAAGAAAAATCCTTATGGCTTTTGAAGCTCTTGAAGCAAGAGTTAACTGCATTAACAACCTGCTGCTAAGTAAACAGTTTAATTATGAAGCTGATTTAAAGGGGTGAAAAAAATAGAAGTGGGTTACTTCAATGAAACCAGTAGTAGTGAAGACTGAGGGTTTAGAATTAGCTGGAAACAGCAATAAGCTCAAAACCAGGGCTGGGGAGGCTGCAGGTGCTCCTGCCATGCTGCAGCAGCATTGGAGACTAATTAAGCAAATTACCTAAGCAGGAGCTGCCTTTGGACTGGTGCTTACTGAGCAGAGGAAGGGGTGGTTGGTGCATTAAAACCATGCAGAGGCTGCCCCACTCCCCTGGCACTCTGAGGTAAAATAAACAGGGTGTTGTCCTTGTTCACCAAGACAGAACTCCAGGAGAAGCTTTGTCCCGCAGGAAAACCTTTCAGATGCACCACAAGGACTTGGGTGACTGAACAATTTCCATGGAAAACAGAGCCCTAAATCCTTGTGGTGCCTTTGAAAGTTTTCTCACCTCAGGGTCAGGGCTGTAATGTGACATTTATTCTGCAAAGGTGCACTTTAAAAAAGCATTCCAAGGTTTTCTGCATCGATCCTTGAATATTTGCTTTGGCTTCAGAACTTAACCAGGAGCAAACCTACCTCCTGTCTTGGCACTGGGGAAACCTAAAGCCATAATGAGTTCATCCCCCCAAAATAATACTTTATTAGAACATTTCTATATAGAGCTCTCATCATTTTAACCATTCAAAATCTGCCTTTTAATAGACACTGTTATGCAGGTTAATTACAGAAGGACAAATACCTTTCTTCATTCAAGTTTAAATTGCTGAAGAGAAAATCATCTTTTTTGATAAAAGCATGTTCTTACCCACCCCCCCAAAGAACCTCAGGCCTAAGAAAGGGTTCAATGCACATAACAATATGATCAGAAAAACAAGAAAGAGAAAAACAGAAAGAAAAGGAAAGGACACAGCCTTAGAGGAATGAGACATTACCTTTGGAGCGCACGATGTAACACTGTTTCTGTAAATTTTACACAAAAATGGCAGAAATAAATTGTAATACATTTTCAGACAAAACTGAGTCTATGTTTTATTAAATACAAGTTTAAAATTATTATTAATCAAGTTGTATGCAGAAAAAGGATGCCTAAAAGAGGGCTCTAAATTTTCTTTAGAATACACTTTGAAAACTAAAGTTCTCCTTAAAAACAAAAAGAAAACTCGAGACAAAACCTGCTTGCAAAACTACTGCAAAAAACAAACAGTTAGAAAGAGAATGCCCCCACTCCCCTCTGAGTCTCAATCCAGCAAAAAATGCCCAACTTGAAGCAGATGAATAAGCAATTTCTGGGGGTTTATTCACATGCTTGCAGCTCCACAGGGGTTCAGAGGTTCTGCTGAATCCGTTCCCAAGCAGGAACTCCCCAGGCTGGCACACAAATGTTTGGATTCACAGAGGAAACGTGCGCAGCCAGGAGTTCCCAACTGCAGCCAGTCCACAGTTAGCTACATCCTCCTCCTACTATGAAGCTTTTCTACAAGTAAGAAAAATCAGTGTTTTCTCTAAAATATGTGCATTGATTGCTTCTGCTCAGAATTTTAGAACAAAAATCACATTGCAGGTGCAAAAAAAGCCCAAACAGCTGCAGCAGCTGATGCTGGATTTTACCCTGGTGTAATTCTGAGCAGCAGCAATGTTTGAAAACTGCATTATCAGCTGAGCTTAATCCACAGCCCTCCCCTCATCCCCAACAAACTATCAGTGATTAATTATCTCTTTGTTATTGATGACACATTCAAGTATCCTGGGAATATTTTCATTTTTCCATAAACTTTTGATCAAGCCAATAGGACTTGCTTGTGTGAGAAGTGCACGTGTACCAATAATGCTCAAAGATAATGCAACATCAGCCCCTTCCATTTGACATTTTTTCATTTTTGTATTAGTTAACTGTTCAATAATTAGCTCAAAGGATTTCATTCACAACAACAACAAAAAAAAAAGGAAATTATTAACTGTTGATTAGAAAAATACCTGGTTTGGGACACCAAAATGATATGAACTACTTTTAATGAGCTGGTAACATTCAGAAATAATTTGTAAAATCAAAACAAGAGTACTCCCAAATTATTTTATCCTTCATTTAGCAGATCAAAGTGGTTCCTTTGTTTCAGTTTATGAACTGGGCATGGCACTACACAGTAAAACATTTTTAAACCAAAAAATCCTATTTAGTTCTGAGCAAGAAAGCAGAGCTTGAGAGACATATTAAACTAACAACACCCTCAATAAGGAAAAAAAAAATCTGTCAGTAATAGGAAATCAGACTCAAGTTTTAAATAGCTGTGGAACAGAGAGACAAGAACTCCAAACATTTGAACTGATAAGGAACAGAACTCAGGACTCCTCTTTAGGTTGCACTAAGGGTTTATTCCTCAGCACACTCCACAGCTGAACTATAATAAAATAATTATGACACAAAACTTCCCTCTTTTCACAAAGAGGTTACTTTGTTTTGCTTCCTATTGCTGCTTCACTCTTCCATCTGCAGGGGCACTTGTGGTTTGCTACAAATGGAGTTTGGCAGATTTGGTGTGAGAGGGAAACAGAGCTGAGCAGTGGGAGGATCAGGAGTCATCAATGTTACTTTATTCCCTCATTTTCACCAGAACTGCACTATTCTGTACTGGGAATTCCTCCCTGGCAGGTGAGCCACAGGAATGATGGAATGGCTCTGAAGAGACAAGAGATTTCCAGAAAAAAAGAGAAGGGAGCACATGGCTCCAGAACATCCCCCAGAGGAATGCAGCCACTGAGCTGGAAAATCCAGAACAGCCCTGGGATCAGCTCTGTCTGTGCTCCCCCAGTTACTGCTGCTGATGGTGGCAGCAGCAGTTCAAAGCAGCTACTGGAGAGACAGAAAAAGAAAAGATGATTCTGGAGTGGTTCCTGCCAATCTCTGCCCCATCCTGGGGATTCCTAGCTTGGAATGGAAAGAGGACAGTTACAGATTTACACCCTCACATTGGTTTAGAACACTTGTAAAATCACTGAGGGTTCTACAGGAAGTTATTCACCAAAAAAAATCAAGAGTGGGGCTCCCTGAACACAGAGTCAATTTCTGACCTGGTGCCTTTACAACTCTCTCCAACACAAGCCTGCAATGAACTGCTAGAAACCTTTGGGTACAGAAAAGTGAAATTGCAGTATTTTACAAATCTAAAGGGATTCTCTCTGGATCCTTTCTGCTGAACTGCAAAATGCTGTGTTCCTCCAGAGCAGGAACTGTTTCTCAGGCACATGAGAGCAGACTTGGCCTATTTACAGCACATGTGCACTGAACTCACAATTCTCCCTCAGCTCCACTTTCTCCTTCCTGCTCAACTGTTGCTCCTACTCAGTTAAGGGAAAAAAAAAGCCAAAATAGGGAGGAAAATAGTCTACAAGCATTAAACCCAGCACTTCTGATACTGCACAGACACATTTCTGACTCCCTCCACCTCTGCACTGTGCCACTCTCCAGCACACCTGGATTTCAGTCCATGCTTTTCCCTGAAGCCTCCTAACATCACTTCCACTGCCTTCTCCATGCCCAGCTCTCACTGTTGCCCATAAATCCTCCAAGCTCTTCCATGCCAGAGAAATTCCTGACTACTCCAAGAAAGCTGATGATTTTTTAGGATGGCTCAGATGATTGTTTACATTAAAATGAGTCTGGACATTCTGTTTCAAGTAAAACTGTCCACTTTAAATCAACTTTTAGGCATTGCATTCCTGTGCCTGGTTTGCTGGTGCAATATGTCAAAGAGATATTTGTTGCCTGATTACTTCCTGTAAAGACTCATTATTCCAAACACAACTTTTCTCTGGAGAGCAGGGAATTCTGATGAATTAACAGAACCCTTATAGTCAGGATCCTTGCTATTATTTTAGCCCTACTTGGACAAACTGTTCTAGAAAAAATGATCACTTATTTGCACTCCCTATCTGCCACATTAGATGTGTATAAAATACAGCCTGAGAACAAATGCAGAGCTCTAAAGAAGCTCAGATGAACTATCTCCCTTTCTATAAATGTAATCAATGAAATGAAATAGATACAAATATTAAAAAAAATAATAATCTGAAGGCTACCACTGAATATTGCCTTTCACACACTTTTCAGGTTAAACATTTGAAGAATTTTTTTTTCAATTATAAACTACAGAGAAACTGAGCATTACTGGGAGTATAAAAAACACATTTTAATTTCAGCTTAAAACATAAAAGAAGAAAATATTTTATTAAAGAAAAGCTCTATAGATGCACTACACATTCCCTAAAGTCATCAGACAAATGCCACCCAGCAAGACTAACTGCTTTAATAAACTGTATGTTAAAGTGAAGGCACAAACTGCCTAGATACAACCTTTAGGAGCTGCTTCCCACTTGGAATCCTGATTCCCTCCCTGGCTCCAGAGCAGGCTGGTGCCTTCTCAGACATTAAATCTGCATGGGAAGGCAGGAGCTCCAGAGCATCCTCATCCTGAAGGCCACAGAGGACACCCCAGGAGCCTAAAGCTAAGCCTAACCAGAGCTAAATCCAGCTCTGGATTCCTGCAGAGCTCAGGTGAATCCAGCTCACGTGGAAGTTTTTAGGTTTCTTACTCTGCCTCAATTCCCACTGAACTCGCACTTTTTAAAGTGATGCTATGAAAAAAAAATATCAGAATTTTTCAAGGAATCTGCATCTTTCAAAATACTTCTATATATATGATGAAAGTGCTTTGAAATAATCTTCATTTATTGGCCTGTGTTAATTATAATTTAGTATCCAACACAACCTTGGGTTGTTTTGGTGTGTGGGGAGAGACAAGGTGTTTAAATCTGATTGAACAAGCTGAGCCTACCAAGCATCAGGGAAAGAAGATGACTTTGGAATCAAATGCAGGAGAGAAAAGAAACTTTAGAGCCCTCAAATGACAGCTGCTTGACTGATGTGACATCATTAGGTTTTCATGTTTAATGTTCAGATAAGCTTCAAAATGGAAAATTAAGGCAAGAGAACCCAAAGGCAAGTCACCAAGTAAAAAATAATGAAGCAATGCCTTCAGAGAGCTTATTAAGGCATGGAGTTGTATTTATATAAACTGTTTTCCATATTAATGTGCACACATATCCTTTCAGATTTATTGTAATGAAGCACAACATGTACAATTTCTTTTGAAGGGAACAGAAAACAAGCTTTTGAAACAATTTTATCTCTATGGAATGTCTAAACAGTGCTAAGTGTGAGACTTTCTTTTAGGTTCCTATGCATCTTCCATTTTCAGGACATTTTTTAGGAAAAGACCTAAAAATGTTTCTTATCTGAACTACATCATATCATACTGAAGATCTTTTTCAGGCAAAGAAAAAAAAAACAGAATTTCTGAGGACAATTTACTCCTTTACTGAAGACAGGGAAGCGCCATTCATTCTTATCCCCCAAGAAAGATGGCAAAGAAAAAAAGATTTTTTTCTAGTTAAGTAACTATGCTAAAATTGACTTTTCAAACCCCACTGTTGTTTCACAAAGGATGTCCAGACTAAAGTTACCAACCTGCTCTTTCCAAATACAAACTGGTAAAGATTAACAGGAGGCAATTTTGAAAAGGGAGTTAACAAAAGGAATAATCACATCAAAGTTTGCAAGCTTAAAAAAACTGACACTCAACCTAAAATACACCTGCTTTGACTTGGCAACCCCAATTATCAGACCTGAGTGTTTTACTTATGAGTAAAGGTCAAAGTGTTTTCTGTAATTTCTGGAATTTAACACAATGTGGTTACTAGAATGACATTTTTTAAAGGTAATGAAGGAAAAATCTGATTATCAGCACATCAATCTACATAGTGTTGGTATATGCACAAGTTAACAGCATTATGATGTATTAAAAAAGCATATCAGGAACAAATACTCAAAAAAAATAATAATAGTAATCATAAGAAACAAATAAAAATTCCCACTTATTCTTCTCCTGAAAAAACAACAAACAAAACACCCCCCGAAAGCAAATCATAAATCATCATTTTTTAAAGAGCAAAACCATATAAACCACCTGTAGATCTCACTCCCCCTTACACACAATGCTCATCACTGTCATTTGCAGATAATCTGATGAGATTTGTGCACCCACAAAGCAAAGAATCTATTTCCTGGCCGCTAAGAACTGAACATAAATCATATTTTTAGGGAAAAAAGCCACAAAGGAAGAACATCCAGTGAGCACCATTTAATCTAAATGAATGCCACAAGGAAATATTGATCTCTAATAATTCCTACAGCAGGTGCCACTCAGTCCTAGCCAGGATCAGATGGAGAACATGGATATGGATAATTTAGCAATACCATCTTTCTCATGAACAGCGCTTCTCTGTGTAAGAAAAGCTCCACTGTGGGATCACTTCTACTCACATGAAAAATTGGGAACCATTGGTATGTTTCCCTCGGTTTGCCATTGACAAAAGGAACGCTCTGTCATGTTTGAGAATAAAGTTTTCATCTGTTTGAAGAAAAAATATGTTTGTCAGATTTTCCCTGGCAAGGGAGGCAGGTTGTTTTCTTAGTAACTTATGGATGCTCTAAGGAGAAATTCTGCTGCTGCTGGAGAAACAGGAACAGGTTGGAGGAAAAACAACAATCAGGTTTAAACAAGTCTCTTCAAATTACAGTTGAGACAAAACTTTGGTTCTTAAAATGGTGTCGATATAGTGCAAACATTTCTAATTAAAAATAATTCAAGCCATTATGAGTGTCTTCAATAAACATTAGAGAATGGATTTAAATCCTGAGTTATTTGGGTAAGAACAAGGTTGGCAGAATTATTGACATTCTAAAACAGGAATTAACACACATGATGCTGTTATTGACACTCCAGGTAGAAAGGTCAGGAGAAAAAGCTGATTATTTCCCTGGTATGGCACACTAAAAATGCCACTTCTACACTCAAAAGTGGAAGTCTCAAAGCATAGAAGGGAAAAAACCTCTCTGTATCTGAATCTAAATATAAAAGCAACTAAGAATAAACAGAACATGCATTTTATATTGCAGTGAATTAAAGAGGAGTTCTGGCTGTACAGCAGAATATAAAACCAGATCTTCTCCAGGTCATTTCCAAAGATAAAAATACCAATTTGAATGTACAAAGCTATTAATTTTTAGATCACATATCAAAACACAATCCTGCATATTTAGCACTCACCATGAGAAACAAACCCTGAGTAACTTCTTAGTAAATGGATCTGTTCAAGCTTTTCCTTGACTAAAAACTTCAATAGTCCCACATCAAACTGTGTCTCTTTTTTAAGAGAAACTTAGTTTCATGCATCTAACCACACACAGAACCAGAGGCTGTAAATAAATATATTCACTGTCTTAACACTTGAATATTGCAGTAACCACCTGGTTTTTTAAAGAAATAATTCTATGTCTTTAAACAAATAATTTAAAAACTCACCATTTTCCTTCCAACAGATTTTTACAAGAGGTAATTGTACATTTATTTCTCAATTCTTTGCAAGGAAAATGACTTGTGTAGCATATAAATAAAGTCAGAAATAAACCCTAAGCATACAAACCTTGAGTAGGGAAGGGGAGGAAAAGGGACATTAACAAAAGAAGAAATCACTGTTTAGAGCTGGAATTATGTGGATTTTCTCTCAGAATAAGTCATGAACCCTCAGAAAGGTTAGACACAGAACTCTTTATTTCTCCAAGCAACACAGATATCCATCTACAAAGGGACTTAGCAGTTGTCTACATATAATTTACTAGGGAGGGGACAAGGGAACAGAGTTTGAATTTGTGTTACTGAGCTTTTGTCTCTTACCTTTTCATTTTGCAAAAGACCACATTCTCTATAAACAAAAGAATATGTTGACAGTTTTAGGCAGGAAGATAGGAGTTTATTCATGAATAAAGTTGCCTAGCCTCCATGCTGAAAGTCATGTTTAACCAATTATGTTAGCCTTAATTAATTGTCAATTTAAGTTAAATATTAACAAAAAATTATCCGAAAGTCATGCATATAAAAGGAATTCTCATGCAACATTAGTTTCATGCAAAAATGTGATCTATGAGTGAACCTGTTTTCATTAAGTAGTTTGGGAATCAAGACTTGTTTATCTCAGGACTGAACAGAGAATCTGCAAAGACATATTTGATATTTGCTCTTACCTTTGAAATAGCCACCATAAATAGATTCACCTCCTTTTCCATTACCTACAGATCAAAAAGCAGCAATGAAACAACTTTTGGTTGAAAACTTTTTGTTTCATTTATATAAAAGCTGTGCATAACATTCCACCGGCACTTGACTCTCAAAATAGGAGGTTCCATCCTCAGGCTCTTTTGGCCCAGGATTTCAGGACACAGTGAAAACAGACATTTTGGTAAGGACAGGTATTTCAGGAAAGGAACTAAAAATCCAGAAAAACTCCTTCTGGAGACATTTCTAGCTCATTTAATGCTTTATTATTTATTTTAAACTTATTCAAACAGTTAAATTCCTGTACCAACAGAACATCACCAGGGTTGCCTCTATTGCAAACCCAGGAGTGAAAAGCAGTTCAGACTAGAGTTTGCACTTGAATTGTTTTAATAAGATGGAATATCATAAAATCCTTCAGTGAGGAGTTTTTTCCAAACAAATATTACATCAGCTGAAACATTTTAGAACTTCAAAAATTAACAATGCAATGGGTGATCTATGCTATACTTCACACAAATGAAGGATTTTTATGGCATTGTAACACTTTCATGGTATTTTCTGAAGTTATGAACACAAAAATGATAACATTTCTGGCCCATTTCAAACATGGCAGTTTTAAAAGCCCATTTTACCTTCACTGAAGTCCCCACCCTGAATCATGAAGTTTTTAACCACACGATGGAACGTGGTGCCTTTGTAGCACAGCTTCTTCCCAGTTGTTTTGCCAATTCCTTTTTCACCTGCAAGAAGGTGAAACAAAAAGAATCCACAGATTGTCACTGAACAAATTCCAAAGGTTTCCCTCCCTAGTTCTAATGGACATGGCAGCCATAACTAAAAGATAACACAGTCCTACCTGATGCCTTTTCACCATCCAGAACGGGGGTCTTTACAAGGGGACTCAGAGGTGAAAATCAGGTTGTTTCTTAAAAAATCTCCTTTTCCCCCTCAAGGAGGAGTGTGTAAATCTACTCAGGATAATTTATAAAAAAACAAGAGTTCAGGATAATGGTGGGTTAGCTATTTTCTGTGGGTACAGCTACACTCCTATGCAGGTCACAGTATCCTTTTCAAACCACTCGCACATCTGGATGTGCCAGATGATTCCCAAGAGAAAAGCCAGGAAAACAGGTTTCAACTCAGTTTCAGTGTGATCCACACTTGGAAAAGAGGGACTGAGCCACTCTAAGCTTCCACACCTTCCTCAATCCATGCACAGTGTCTGGCCAGCCCTTTACAGCAGCTGCAGATCAGGTGGGCTGGAGATTTTTGAGTTACTGATCCCAAAACCTCAAGTTTCATTTGCACTTCCAAAATTCAGAAGAGAAGCTGCCCTGGGCTTCTGGATGAGGTGACAATGACAGGAAGGGCTGAGGTTCAAGGCAGTAGGTCCATGAGGGATTTATGCTGGTCAAGAGACACTGACTGGAGCTTCCCAGAGGAGGGGAGCTGGCAAAATGTGGCAATTAACAGTAATAGGTTATAATAAAAATAATAATATTATACACTGTACAACAGTTAAAGCACCACATTATCCACATGTACAGGGACTGAGCTGCTCCAAGCTTCCACACCTTCCCCAATCCTTGTCAGGCCAGCCCTTTACAGCAGCTGCAGATCAAGTGGACTGGTGATTTTTGATTTAGTGGTCCCACAACCTCAAGTTTCATTTGCACTTCTTCCAAAATTCAGAAGAGAAGCTGCCCTGGGCTTGTGGATGAGGTGACAGTGACTGGCAGGGTGAGGTTCTAGGCAGTAGGTCCATGAGGGATTTATGCTGGTCAAGGGACACTGACTGGAGCTTCCCAGAGGAGGGGAGGTGGTAAAATGTGGCCATTACAGTTAAAAGATTATTATTATAATATTATACACTGTACAACAGTTAAAGCACCACATAATCCACATGTACAGGAGATGCAGTGCACTGAAACAAGAATTAACAGAATAAATAACAGGACTAATAACCCAATGTTCAGTTTCACCCCATCACTGGTTATGGAATAGGTATTTGATGCTGGCTTAGAGGACATTTCACCAAATATTCTGCACTCTCAGAAATGCAGATACACTCATTACCCTGAGCCAACACTCCCCTGCTGCAATCTATTACTCTGCCACCCCAAATTACCTGCCAGCTCAATCATCCCAGATTTGCCATTCCAAGCCATCACTGCCAGGGCAAAGGGGACTTTGTGGCACAAAACCCACTCAGGGCACTGCTGTTTATCCTCCCTCACTCATGGAATACATATTTATTAGTTATTTACCTGGCTCTCCACACCCATAATCCCAATCCACTCCTCCTCCTACCTCATTTTTGATTTCCACATGAGTTATGCAAGCAAAGCTGTTTATTACAGGGATGGACACACTCCTCCCCTCTTCGCACAGCACTGAAAACCTTCATCAAACACCACCATGGAATATCTGCCTGCAAGTTTGGTCATGTCTCAGGATGTCCCTCAGGGCTATGGAAAATCCCCTCAGAGATGGGATCCTGCATGGCATTGAGCTGGAACAGTTACATTCCTGTGCCAACAGAACATCACCAGGGCTGCCTCTACTGCAGACCCAGAAGTGAAAAGCAGTTCAGACTGGATTCTGCATTTGAATTGTTTTAATAAGATGGAATATCATAAAACCCTCCAGTGAGGAGTTTTTACACATTTTTCCAAACAAATATTACATCAGTTGAAACATTTTAGAACTTCAAAATTTAACAATGAAATGGGTGATCTATGCTATACTTCACACAAATGAAGGATTTTTATGGCATTGCAATACTTTCATGGTATTTTCAGAAGTTATATGTTATGAACACGTAAATAACATTTCTGTTCCTTTTAAAGCTTAAAATTAAAGCTCTTAAACAGAGCTGGTGGTGAGATGGGAGCTTTGGCTGTGGCCAGAAGTCCCCATCCCTTTTCTTACCCCCCTTTTGGGTACTGCCAGTGCTTTCCCAGGTAAAGACACAGCAGTTGTTCCACTGGCAAGGGCTGCAGCACCTCCCTAAGCCCAGACACTTTCACACAACATCCAGCACACTGCTCTTGAGCTCAGCTTCTCTTCTGCTTCAGGCCAAACACCAGCCTTGTTCTTTTTGCTTTAGACATGCATGAAGTTTGGCAGGAAAAGAAAAATCCTTGTCTTTGTGCCCCATCCTGCCTGAGCAGCTCTTTCCATGCCCTGCAAAGCCCTTGGCAATGGGATGGCAGAGGGGAATTGGCTGCCCTGGTAGCACCTGGACTGGCAGCTCAGTGTGACCCTCTGTGAATTGGGTGCCAAGGGGTGCCAGTTTGGGATCAGAAGGGAATCAGCTCCTGACAAACACCACAGCAGATGGGCCCAGCTTTGTTCCATAGGTGGGCAGCATCTGCAAGGCCACCTGCTGGAATTTAAAAAGGACATTTCCAGGGGCCAAATCTACTTCTGACAGCAATGCCAGGATCACTCTGTCCTCCTCCATCTGCCAAAAATACCATGGCTTGATGATGGCTTTATGCAGATCATATGGTCCAGAATGGGACAGCATCACCTCTCCATTGTAATTTACCTCCTCAGGTGGGCACAGGCCTTGCAGGTGGCTGTGGTTTGTACTTGGATAAACAAATAATTATTATCAATAAAAAAATCCCTATTTAGTATTAATTTTAAACTTACTCAAACAGTTACATTCCTGTACCAACAGAACATCACCAGTGTTGTCTCTACTGCAGACCCAGAAGTGAAAAGCAAAAGTATGCTCCTAAATGTATGAAATCTTTGAAAAATACATAATTAATAAAGAAAAAATTGGTATCTCTACAGGTTGTAAAATAATCCATAGAAGCCTCACTGTTGGGCAGAAGATGGAAGAAGACATTCATAACTATCAATAAAATCACTATCAATAAAATTGCTAACATTAAAAATGTAATTGATTAACAATAAAAATCTGAAATATCAGCTACATACCCGAGCACAAGCAGAGGAAGTTCTTACAAGTCTTTGGACAAATGTCTGAGAAGAGCTGAAACATAATCCGACCAACTAGAAAATAATTTTAAAAAAATAGATTTTTAGAACTGGCTGGAATAAGAAAATCTGCATATAAATCAATCTGTATATTCTAAAATTGTAATTTTCTGAGAAAAGGTTACTTTATCAAGCAGAATAAGAAAATATCTTAAGTGTGCATATATTAGAACACACAGCAAGAAAGAAGAATAACAGAGTAGTAAAAAACAGACAATAAGTAATAACATTCCATCCAATTTATCAGAAGACCTAGAGATTCCATTGTGATTTGAACCTGGAAAGCCAAGCTGATTTACTAAAATAGTTTAATCATGTCAGATCTTTTCCATTTTGAAAATGATTTCCCATAAATACAGATCCTCAGAGAGCTGGAGCAATTCCCTCCCCAATTACTGTGTTTATACAAATACATTAATAATCACATTTGCACAGTTTTCCCTGTGATCATTACCTACAAAGTCCAACTGGCTTAGCTCCATATTGTGCTGAGGATTACAGCTGCATTGGCACTCTTGGCCTAAAATCCTTCAGTTTGAAAAAAACCCAGATGAATCAAACAGGGAAGATGAAAGGCAGGCAGGACTAATGCTCCACTTGCCAGATATTATGAACTAAATATTTTCTCTTTGCTACTGGTGGTGGTTGTGTTATGGACCTTCCAAATCTATTAAAATACTGCTGAAAAGTGGTTGAATATAAAGAAAACTGGTTTTAAAATTGATTTACATTTTCTATTTTATTTTCCAAGATACTGGGATGTAAAGTACTTTTTAAAAAATCCATGACAAACTGCTCCCAAATGTATGAAATCTTTAAAAAATACATAATTAATAAAGAAAAAATTGGTATCTCTGCAGGTTGTAAAATAATCCATAGCAGCCTCACTGTTGGGCAGAATTACAAGGAGGCCAGCAATAATCTGTCAATGAGCACTACACTCTAGTGGTGCACACTGGTAAGACTTCATTTTAAAAAGTAACTACTCCAGGAATAACTTCTCTTTTCTTTCCTTTAAAGAAAAAAAAAAATAAGTTCAAATGTATTTCATTCATTACTTAAAAAAAGAAAAAAATTGAGAGGCTCCTAAGAAACTGCATTCAATTTTAAGGCTCTGTCCAAATATATACACTTATAAGATGGTGAATTGTTGGTTCAGAAAGGAAGAAATAAAATAACAGCATCAGTACTTGATAATCTTAGATAAAAATTCAAGATGCCTTGAGCTGTTGAAAGGTCTGAATCTCATTAACTGCAGCAAGAATGTTCTCTAAGCATTCATCACGACAGCAGGAACATCCAAAGGAAATGGGTAGGGAGAGTGTCCAAAGAATGAAGAAATGGAGAATATTCAAAGATCCCCATCAAACAGCAGTTCTGTAACTACCACTATGACAGAAAGGCTATTTGCAGGTGAAGAAACCGCTGTAAGCTGCAAGGATTGAACATTCCTACAAGGAACACAACAGACCAGACAGTTTAGTAGAAGGGTTACCAATTTTCATTCTAGCCCAGGAGTTCAGGAGAACACAAACCCCACTCCCATTCCTCTGCTGCACAAACTGAGCAGTGACTGAATGCTTCAGAGAGCCACGTGCAGGTTGTACAGAGTCATGGAAGAGAACTCACAATGCTTTGGGTCAGAAGGGACTTTAAAGTTCATCCAGTCCCAGCTCTACTGCCATGGCAGGGACACCTTCCACCATCCCAGGCTGCTCCAACCTACCAGGTACACAGAGGAGGTCTTAAGGGACAAAGGACACCTGGATGGCCCAATGTTCACCCAGGGGTAGGGGGCATCTTTTGAATTCTGCCAATCACTCGATGCCCTTCTGGAATGCCAGGACTGACAGACAGCACTCACCAGGGGTCAGGGGGTGCAAAGGAGAAGTGATTGACACACTTGGGGAAGGAATCTTCAGGGAGAAACCCGGGGTATCTGAGGCAAACCATGACATCACACTGTAACATCAAGCCCTGTCCAACCTGGCCTTGGACACTTCCAGGGATCCAGGGGCAGCCACAGCTTCTCTGGGCACCCTGTGCCACGGCCTCAGCACCCTCCCAGGGAACAATTTCTACTTAATATCTCATATAAACCCATCCTCCTTCAGTTTAACACCTTGTCCCACTGCTCCATGCCCATGTGAGTCCCTCTCCAGCTCTCCTGGGGCCTCTCTAGGTCCTGGAAGAGACTCTAAGCTCTCCCTGGAGCCTTCTCTTTTCCAGGCTGAAGGGCCCCAACTCTCTCTGTCTCTGCAGGAGAAGATTCCTCCTGCATTCACTGTGTGAAATAACACACGACACTTTCCAGGGAAAAAGCTGTCACTACCCCCATTCTGCTCTCAGCCCAGCTGCTGCACCACCAAGGTGCCAGCTGCCAAGCAACTGAGGGCTGTTAGTCCCTGCAGCCTCCAGAAGGGACTTGTACTCTGAGGCATAAATTGTAGAAGGATTTTGCTGCAAACCCACCACATTTAGCACCTGAAGCAGCAGACACCACCACCGTGGTGTTCCATTGGAAGAACTCTCTTATGTTCTAGCAGATGACAAGGCAGAAGATGGAAGGAGACGTTCATAACTAAGGTATCACTTCCAGCAGTATTTTTCACCAGTGCTTTGTCAATAACAAAGTCTGCCCATAGGTTGGAAGGGACCTTAGAGATCACCTAGTTCCAACCCCTCTGCTGTGGGCAGGGACACCTTCCACTAGATCAGGTTACTTCATGCCCATCCAGCCTGATCCCTTTATGCCCTTTAATCCTACAAATTGTAATGCACATCTATCCAAGATCCAAAGATGACAGATGCACTTTATAAGATGAGGGTTGTGTAAAACCTGGAGCACTGCTTACCCAGCTCCATGCAGCCACACCAAACGCTGCTGTCTGCTCCTGAGCCACAAACCACACACTGTGAATCCATCTGCTGGGTTACTGCCTGCATTTTACTGCAACTGCATGAATACCATTAGCACTGAGAGGTTGTATTTTCCACTGACAAACAGGCAATGAAATGTGCCAGAGAAAGATCAAACCCATTTTCACACCTTGGTCAAAGATGCAGGAAAGAACAGCTGCTAATAAAAAAAAATAATAGAAGTATGTATGATTAGCAGCTACAGATCTTTCTCTTGCCTCATCCTTCACCAAAAAAAAGAGAAAAATCTCATTTTAAACTTGGAACTGAGGTATATGCTGATAAAACACAGATAAAAAAAGCATTTGAGAGGCTACTTATTTCCCCAGATTTAAACACCTCTTCTGTGAGATGATCCACCTTCACTGCAGACAATTTCCAATGCTTTCTTCAGCTTCATTTCCCCAATATAAAGGTTAAGTGATCTGATCAGGGAACAAGCTCTCTGTGACTAACCATAATATTTGAACAGTAAATTAAAACAAACAAACAAAAATCGCTACAAAGTCAGTCAAGCAAGCAAAAGCTGCTCACAAACCTACCCAGAGCCCTCAGTTGGCTTTAACCAAGAAATGACAGCACAGACACCTCAGCTCCAGGCTAAAGTAAAAACTGCTGGGATTGCATTTGCCTATTATTTATGCAACAATAATTTGATAAAAGTATTATTTGTAAACAGGCTTTGAACTTATTTTTTAAAAAATCAGAGTAAGTGATGAAAGAAATAAGTACATCATTTAAGTGATGCATGATATAAGTGATGCCTATATAAAATCTAAGCTGTCTGGAAATTTGATGAAGTGCTCTCTGCAGCTAATGAGCTGTTCCAATTAGAGAAACCAGAAAGCAAAATGACCAAAAATAATCCAATTTCAGAACTCTGTCTTCAAACTAAAAGATGATTTTTTTTTTCCTTTTGTTTTTGAACTCCTTAACAATTTTCCAGCTGCGGAAGAGCTAGTACTTGATTCAAATTAAGTGGCAGAAACTCAGGGTAGGAATGTCCATGCTACACTGAAATAAGGGCTCCTGCTAGCAAAGTTTATTAAAAAAATCATTGATTTCAAATGTTTATTGTTTCAAAGGTAAATCCTCTAATTTAGCTGCTTAACCTTTTGGGAAAAAAACCCCTTTGGAGCCAAACACACATTGTTTCAAGCTCTCCCCCAAGTAATGTGAAATGTTTTGCTACATTTTATTATGTTTGAACCACACAGGTATCAAGTACAGCGACACACTCCCAAAACAAACCTGGTTTTTCAAAACTGTATCTACTGGATTTTATCTTTTCTCAATTTCTTAAGAGTAAACCAAACAAGAGGTATTTTTCCCAGCCTATCAGC
>NW_005054474.1:575597-580035 GCF_000277835.1 Geospiza fortis | reverse complement strand
GAAGGAGAAAGCAGGGATTACAACCAGTGAGACAATGATGCACAGCCCAGGATGGCTGCCAAGGGCCCAAAGGCTCAGACAGATTTGCATACAAGTTTAAATAACAGCTCACTAAGAGGACCCTATTTGAATTTTATTAATTTGTTTATCCCTAAATCTGTCAATGCTAAGGCATATGAATTTTTTTTAAAAAAACTGCTTCAAAGTAGAAATGTGGCTACAGTTTTCAAGGAACTAAAACCTGGTGTGGAACAAGATTTTATTTAAAATAGGAGTTTGAAGAATGGATGCCCCAGTTGCCCTGAGCAGGGATCTGCAGCCCTGACACATTTACACTTTGTTAACACCTCCGTGCCCCAACTGCACTCCTTGCAAGGAAAAGCTCCATAAACTCCTCTCCCTGGCTCTCTAAGCCCATTCTTCCACTAATACCACCTGAAGTTCCCTCCATTCTCCACAAAACCAAACTTTCAGTCCTGCACACACCAAACATTCCCTGGGTTCAGTGGCCCAGGGATATGGAAGTGAGAGGCAGCACTTGGCCTTCTCCTGGCAGAAGAGGCTGATCACTTTTTCTTTTATTTACTGATCCAACTTGTTCCAGACCTCAAGGTGAGACTTTATGGGTCTCAGCCTGCACTGACAACAATTTTGCATGGTTATTCTGAATAAATTTTTTGTTGAATCAATTCCTTTCAAACCTCCATTTCCCACCCCTGAGAAGGGTTTTCTCCATATGGGATCCCCCCTTGCTCCTGCTATCCCACACATAGTGGTTACCCATGGGTTCATGGACAGCCAAAGTTCTGGGTTCTATTTTCTGCAAATATACAATTTTTTTCCTATCCAAAGACTAAAAGTCAACATGGAGCCATTTGAGAACAGTTTCTGTCCATAGGAATTTAACAAAAACCCCACAAGGCATCACTGGGTCTATTACTGGAAGCACAAGAGAATGACTATTGCAAGGTTGCTCCTTTCACATAAATTCATAGCAGCTGAAATCCCAAAATACATCAAACTTCAGGCTAAAGTGACCAGAAAGAGAGAAGTAAGGAAAGACCAGACTGATTGTTCTGGGAAGGGACACATCCCAGGAATGAAAGAAACTGAAGTGGAACAAATCAATGAGCCAGGGGTCAAACAGCAACAGAAGATGGGAGAAAAAAAATTATTCTATGAATAAGAATGAAACAAAGCAAAACTGAGGAAATTTACCAAACTTCATGAAACCAGTCAGGGGGTGGGGTGAGATGTGGGAAAAAGATTTTGGATGGCCACAGGAGCTGCTGGAGCAGCAGACTGCATCTGTGACATCCTAGTGGGACATCTGTTCCAATTACCACGGTACCTGAAAGGCTGCAGCTTCACACAGATTTTGCCTCACAGAGTAAAGACAGAATTATTTAAATAGGCATCTGCTGCCATCCCAAAATTCTTGGAATACTGTAAGCAGTTTAATCCTGTGTGCACACTCAATGTGCCCAAATCCACTGGTGGGGGGCCCAAAAGAAAGGAGAAGCACTGTTTGTGCCAGTATCAAAAGAAATGCTTCTTCCTGATTTGTTTTCCATTTGCCCTTTAAAAATTATGAGCCACAACCTGCATTCATTAAAAAAATGCTGAACATGCAACTTATTTAAAAGGAGACTAAATTTAGCTCTAAAAACCACCAAGCCAACAAAGTTTGCCCCACTGTAAGAGGCAAGTACAAGCTGGCACTGAGTTTTATTCCAAGATTCTGTAGCTGTAATAAAATAAGGACACAAAAGCTGTAATAAAGCTTCTGGAAGCACAGCCAAAACAGAGCTGCACTCCTGCATTTTCCAAGGGATCTTATTAGAGTAAAACTGACCTGACTTTTAATTGCTACAGGTATCCTGGCACACCCTGGGCAAGCAAAGCCTGCAAGGGCAGAGCCAAGGCTTGGCAGCTGCATGGGGGGAATGGTTTTGGACTGGCAGCAACCTAGAGTGTAAAAGAGGGGATAGATTTTTGTTCTGCAGGCAAAAAGATGCTTCCAGTGCTGCAAGAGGCACATCCCCTCCTCTCTGCATTTTGTGGAGATGTTGGTTCAGCTTTTCAGAGCACACAAGGTGGGGCAAGGCCTTTTTTCTCGGCTAACAACAAAATGCAGGGCTGTTCTGCTGCCCACTTCTCCTGAAATGCAGTAAGCGTATCAGCTTATTTATTGAAGTCAAAATAAGCAAAATGCTCATTTGGAAATCTGCTGGCAGCTTAAAAGTTAAAATGAATACCTCACTAGTGCCAGCAGGAGAGCACATCTCTCAGAGTTAGTGCTTGGTGTCATCTGGAAGCACTGATTTACCACTTGATTCAGCTTTTGAAGGTCATCTTAAAGCTAAGAGAGCAACATTTAAGCTTTTTAAATATATCCTTAAATCCTGAGCCAGAGTTGCATGGTGAATTAATAAACAGGCACCAGAATAAAGCAGCATGATCAGACAGCACACAAGTCCCAACACTAATTTTACAAACTGGCATTTTTCCTGCAAAAATCCAAGCCATGAGTCAGGTGTAATGAAAAGCAGCAGGGCTCCAAGTTTGATGTGCAGCTGGGAGATTCCTGTTACTTCCAAAAGAAAATAAATGCAGACAGACACAAACAGAGCCAAAGCCCTGGGTCTGCTCCAGGTAACCCAAGCTCTGCACCACCAGGAACACCAAGGCTGCAATTCCTCCCTGACAGCTCTATCAGTCACCAAACCCAAATAGGTTTGGGGGAAAACGAGGTAATCCACTTTCACTGGAGATGAACAGCTCAAGGCTGAGGAGGGTATGAGGCAGGAGGAGAGATTATGAAATGGGAGCAGCAACCTGTGCAGGGAGAGCAGAGAGAACAGCGCAGGGAGAGACCCTTCAGATGGAGTCAGAACAAAAAAAAAACAAACAAACCCACACTAAACCTAAAAAGATTAACAGCAAATGAGATTGAGAACCAATTGTCTTTGCTCTAAATCAATCCCATCAAACTACCAGTCCTAAGTGGAAACCCACCCAACCTGAAGCAGTGTTAGTTGTCTCATTCCATAGTAAATTCCACCTGAAATTAAAGCAACGGAACACGTTAAAACTCCACTTACATCATCACTTATCTCCTCACTGGAAGTATTCAGAAACCACAGTGCCAATCAAAATAACTCAGAGAGGAGTTACAACAGCAACAGATTTATAGATATGCCCTATCAGGTCTCTGAAGTTAGAACAGAGCCTCTCTTCTGAAACTGTGGTGAAAACAAAACGCTAAAAGGGTTTCAGTTGCATCTGAATGAGGCTGAAATTTGGAATCTCTGAGATATAAGCTCTTAATTCAAAGGTTTTCAGAGAAACATTGAAGCAGAAAATGAAAGTGAAAGCCTAATGAAGCCATCACATACATTCATTTTTCTAGAGACAAGTGGAAGCAAGATAAAGCACGGAGTATGTGTGAGACAACTAATAAGCATTGATAAATGCTCGTTCAAAGAGATGGGTGAGAAAAATCTCCACTCCCATCTTTACAGAGACGGGGGAAAACACAAGAGGGAACCAAGCTGCTGTTCAGCATTAAAACTCACAGCCTACTGCTTCTGGGCATTATACTTGTATAGGGAAACTAGGAGCTAAAAGATGGATTTATTTTAATTATTGGATTTTTTTTTTAACAGGCCAGCTGGTGAGGTGTTCTATGCATTTCAGTTCTTCATTTACATTCAGACGACGCATTTTGAGCAGGACAAGGAAAGCTTTAGCCCAGATGACCTCCTAAGTTCCTTCCCAGTTCTAATTACTGCATCATTAAAAATACTTATAGGAGTAAATATCCAGTCTCCTCACAGCCTACTCCGATTTTCCACAGTTTACAGAAGTGGCATAACAAAGATATAATAGAAAAGGTATAATACAACACCAGACGGCTTTTCACCCTCAGAACAGCGTTTATCAGCCCTGCCGAACCTTTATATTCACGTGTGCAAATAAAAATCGATCTCAAGGGGCAATGAGGAGCATCCAGCACCCCAGAAAACAGCCGAAGTTATTAAAAAGTAACTCAGAAATAACGCATCAATGGCCAAAGTCGCTGCTAGCGGCTTGGGCCCATGATGCAGGCAAACCCGGGATTTAAAAGCCCCGAACACAGCCTTACCTGGCTCCCTGTTGATCTCTATCTCGAAGAAGCACTGGGGCCGGTCCTGCACCCCCATGGCCGCCCCTCGGCCTCGCCACCTGGACACAAAGCACAGAAGGAGCCCCCGCAGTCCCTCCCTCCGTCCGTCCCTCCCTCCTCACCCAGGGCTTCAATTACAGCGGGGCGGCTCCGCCTCAGCCCCGACCCCGGCGGCGGGGGAAACTCGCTCTGAGGGGAAGCGGTTCCTGCCGCGAACGCGCAGCCGGGCTCGGCGCCGTCACCGCGGCCCATCACTTCCTCCTCCCATCC
>NW_005054474.1:555404-575536 GCF_000277835.1 Geospiza fortis | reverse complement strand
CCCGCCCCCGGGCCGCCCTGCCCGCCGCGCTTTCCCGCCCTCTGCGTGAGGGGCCGGGGGGCGGTGCCGTGAGGGGAGGCGTGAGGGAACTCCCCCGTGCCGCGTTTGAAATGATAACTGCTTTAATAATAATAATAATAATAATAATAATAATAGTGTGAAAAATAATCCAGCTCTTAACTCCTGCTTTGCCGAGGTGGGCGCGAAAGGGAGTGGCGCCATGAGGGGAAGGGGGCTTCGCTCCCTGCTAGACATGGCGTGACCGAGCTTCCCCGCTGCCGCGTTTAAAACGATGAATGTTAAAAAAAAATTAAAAAATCCAACTCTTAACTCATGCCTTCCCCTTGTGGGAAGTGTAATTGCCTGTAAGTGAGTTTGAATCGCGGAAATAGCGGCTCGATTCCCTCCGGTGTTTTTCCCTCTCTGTACAAATGGGAGTGGGAGTTTGCTTGCCCACCTCTTTGAACGCGGCTCGGGGAGCAGGAAGGGGCTTTACAGAATACATAACGAGAATAAATAGCTTCATAAATAACCTTTGCAGAATAAATAGAGTGAATAAATAACAATAAATAACCTTTACTGTATAAATAACCCCCCATGGTGGGAGTATCTCACTGCTCTGACCCCTCGCCCTCATGGCCGTGCTGAGGGGCCCCCCCAGTTCCTTCACTTCTTTAATTTGACGTGTCTAAGACAACTGTCCACGGAAGAAAAATATTTTTGCGAGTATAAATAAGCCCTCAGAAGATTATGGATGGAAAATGATCGCAGCAATGAATTCCTGATTTCCCCTCAGGCTGGGAATGTGGCTGCTGCCAGCCCGGGGTCATCCTGCCTTTTGCTCAGCCTCAGTCTTAAAAACTCCAAAAAATTTAAACCAAATACATTTTAATGATTGCAGCAGGCCATGGGTTATTTATTCTGTGTTGCGGATGTTGGACCATGCTGGAGTGTGGAAGTGGTAACGAGAAATTGAAGCGTCAAACTGTTGAGGAAGGAGTGTTAAAACTGTAAATCCTCAGCTCAACACATCCTTCAGGCAAAATTACTTCACACCAAGGATATCCAGAAGCTTAAACCACTTCAGTTTATTAATTTAATTTATATAAATCCTCTTGTAACAGTACTTGTAGTAACTCCAGAAAGAAGTTTTGTTTCTTTCTAAGCAGGAAGGACATTTAGTCCTCAGCACTCAAAAAACAAATTATTTCCAATGTTTCCCAAAAGTTGTACAAAGCAGAACTCTGCACTAATTTTACCTGGCAGCAGTATCTGCAACTTTGTCCTTGTTTGAGGAGAAATTCAGAGGTTTTAGATGAAAAAAAAAAAACAACCAAACCTGCTGAGAATAAAATAGCAATGCTGAAATCACAGGATGTTTTAGCAGTTGGGAATGCAGCAAAGTGGGATTATTTTAGATGTAATTTATCTATAGTTTAATGGTTGCTGTCACTATAGTGTTTGAGGATCTCTTGAAGTTTTAACAGCCAGATTCTGTCATTCTTTATTAGGTCTAACAATACATGATTGTGCAAGTGGTCCCTCAGGAATCCTGTCACTGGATTGTCACGCTGGTTTGCTGATCTTTGGGGGGACACTTACAGGGTAAGCTGTCAAAAAATAAAGTGGAAAAAAAAAGTGAAAAAAAAGGAGCAAGTCTGGTCCTCAATTATTTGGCTGTGAAATGCTCTCATAAAGTAGAAGGGTGTTATTTGCCTCACTTTTCCATGACAGCTGAGAAACAAAGCTTCTGAGAGGTTGAATTGCAGGAGGTCTGCAGGAATTCCTTGCCAGAATTGAAATTTGAATGCACATCTCCTTGATTTCCTTAATCTTCAGATAGATTATTGATTCCCTTTCACCTGCAGTTGTTTGCTTTTCTGTCCTCATGAATGAACTTGCTAGAGGCAGGTGAGCAAATAAATAAGCAGAAAATCTCAAAAAAGACATGGAAATGTGCTGCTTGCTCATGATGAAAATAGCAAAGATTGTGAGCAATAAAAAAAAAGAAGCTGATTTCAAGCCCTGATTATTTTAATAAAAAAACAAATTGGAAAGAAGTTCTGATCACTTGGGAGATAAGCTCCTAAGATCATGTCTAGGACAGAGCTGATAAATATGCAGTTGGTGAAAGAAAGAGATGCCCAAAAGAAGAGTTTCCGAAGCACATCTGAGGCTGATCTTTTGAAAGATGAAACACTGTGTTACAAATGAAGATCTTTTTTCCCCTTGTGTTCCTCTCTGGGAGCTGCTGCAGATGCTGCTCTGGTCACATCCTGTGTCCATTGAAAGCAGTGACAAAGTCCCCTTTGATGGCAGTGGCTCTGGCTGTAGGCTGTCAGCACAGTTATGAATAATTGCTTTTGTGTCATTCTCATTTTTGATAAGCCATAAGTTGGTGAAACACCCTCCTTTTATAGGCTAAAATTTTTCTGATTATTTATTTTCCAGTCCAAGACACAACTTCTGAGCACACTGAGATGCACAGCTCCAACTTTATCCTATCTCAAATTGACTTTAGAGATTTCTTGGTGGTACAATTCATGCCTAAGAATGCACATTGACAAATCTTGGCTGGAAGCTGCATTCTTGCCTGAGACAGAGCCCTCTTGGTCTGGGAGGCTGAAAAGTAGCAGACTGCAAAACCACAGAGCCTGCAGGCACTTTGGGGTAAAACTGCTTGAACTGGGGCACACACTTTAATTTCCAAACAGTCTTTGATTGCCTTAATAACTATTAGTCTCCATGTGGCCATGAAAGCTTGAGCTAAGCAGCTTTTGTTTAGGTATTTGTAGAGGCTTTTCTTTATCTTTTTTTTTTTTTTTTTTGCAAATTCTATGTGTGGAACCTGAGACTGCAATGGGAAATGAGGTTTTTTTCTGAGCAACGAGTTGTTGGTAGAGGGCCTAGTGCCTGAAAAACCTCTGCTCTGCTCCTTGGTGCTGGGTATTTTCCTACCTTTCTTCAGGCCTTGAAAGCCACATTTCACCCCAGCTGCTGCAGGGTGATCTCTACTTCCACAACTTTCCTGTCTATCTACATGTTTATTTGCTCTCCTGCCTGCATTAGTATGAGTTCTCCCCAAATAATATTACAAAAATGTGTCCATTTTGTTAAACAAGGAGGAGAGGGAATTTCCAACAAAGTTTTTCATTATCTGGGTCATTTGGGTTCGGGGGCTGGTGCTCAGAATACTTTGGTGAGACAAATCCATGGCTGCTTGTTCAAAATCTCACTCTTCACTGTTCCATGCAGATTCTGCTCCAGGAGGAGGATGCAAAGTGTTGACACCAGGAAAAGAACTGACTCAGAGCTATTCATGGGGGTCACTGAGGCTTTGAGCATTGAAAGATAAAAAAAGAGCTGAAAAATTCTACATTTAAGTTAAAAAAACTTGTTACTGAAGAACAGACGAGCACCTGGAGTGTTTCCTTCAGTCAGTCAGTCATGCAAAGCCATTTCTTTGGTATTTGTTACTAAAAGTAAATATTGCAGTCCAGAATAACTGAAAAAGGGGCTTTAATTATGCCAAGCCTCCGTGCTGAGCACACTTGAAATTAAAAGTGAAAAGCTGGTAGGCAGTTGGTCTGTTGAACAAATGGGAACAGCAAAAAGGGGCTTCATTAAAAAAATCCCCAGGTCAGCATTTGAGTTTAGAGAGCTAAAGGAGAGGAGATAGCACATCTCAAGCAAAGCTTTTATCCCAGGGCTTTTTCTGGGAAGGAGCATTGATGTGGGGACACAGTTGGACAGGGTACTGGGGTATCTGTAACCTCAGACATCCAAAAACTCCCTGTGCTTCTCTTCACTCAGGCTTCCCTTTCTCCTGGGATTTCCTGTGAACCCACTTAATACCTGAACCACTAACACACTTCCTGAAGGATTACTGAGCATCCCCCCATGCTGCCCTGAAGCTTTAGGAGTGTTTCCATGCCTGGCATGAGTAGGTGGCCCCATCTGCTATCCAGGCAGTAAACAGAATTTGTTAATGACTGCCCCAGCGTGATAGAAATATCAGCAACTCATTAATCCATTATGTGTGAATTGCTCAATGGGGCAGGGAATATTCCTGTGCTTGTGGCTTCTTCAGGCCTTGAAATCCACATTTCATCCCAGCTGCTGTAGGGTGATCCCTACCTCCACAACCTTCCTGTCTACCTACATGCTTATTTGCTCCTCTACCTGCATTAGTATGAGTTCTCCTTAAATAATTTTACAAAAATATCTCAATTTTTAAAATATTCTACTGTCTAAGATAAAGGGGTTGATGATTTTACATCTCCTTAACTAATAAATGCCTGATGTGTGGGTTGGTGTCTTGAGAATGTCTCAAGATCACACTCGGCCTGATCCCAACCCCAAAGTGATTAATTTTTGTTTTTTTTTCATTTACTTCAGGGTGTTATAATTCAGAATTATGAAAAAAACCTCCCACCCTGATGTCTTGCTAGCACTCAAAACTATTCTTTATGCAACGGCAGAAGTGTATTACCTCATATCAGACATGATTTACCCACTCAGTAACACTCAAACTAGGTCAAAAACAAGAGGTTCGTTTCTGCAGTGTATAATTAACCAGTGAATTTGGGAGATTGTGGAGGTTAATGATGCCATGTCTGGTTCTGTGTGTGGATCCTTACGTGGAGAGCCAGTAAGTGGGACACGCTGCAGAACAGCAGCACAAGGGAGTTTTTACTCTTCCCAATAAAATTAGACTGTTTGTGTTACTGTGTTCCTGCCATCTCCCATCTGTCTCCCTGTGCCTCTTGTCTCTCCTATTAAATCCTGAGCTCTCGGAGTGGGTGACAACGGAGAGCTTTTGGTAGGGACTGTGACAACCTCTATCGGTCTGCTGTCGGGAAAAGGGATAAGGCAATTTTGCCTAAAAGCCTGCTCTTGTTCAGAAGAGACATCAAGGCAGAGATTAGAAATAAAAAATGGTACTGAGCAAGTAGAAAAAGAAAATTCATGTGTATTGCTGGAGGCAACCACACAACCCTGTAAGAGGCTGTGATATCCCCAGGATCACTCCGATTGGAACTAATATTTAATTAATACCTTTTTGAGGGGAACATGGCACGATGATTCCTCTCCCCTAGATTTTTCCCTTTCTTTTTTCCCCCTAAAGTTTAATTTACCTTTTTTGCCTTTGCATTATTAAAGACGTGTAAATCCAGCACGATATTCTCACCCAGCACCATCTGAGAACGCTCTGTTATGCAGCTTGAAACGCTTGAATCTGAGTCCGCTCAGGTGCTTCAGAGCTTGTTAGCTTTAGCTCAGACAGCTTCTGCAGCTCGCAGGAGGGATTGTTAATTAGCTGAGATGCAAATATAGGCAGAGATTCGGGGCCCTGCCTGTGCTGGGGACCATCAAAGCAGCTCTGCAGAGCAGCAGAGATTCATCACTTTGCTGTGCTGAGCCAGAGATGACTTCACGTAGTGCTGGTGGGACACCTTGTCACTGCTGTCCCAAACTTCTGCTCCAGGCGTGTGACATGTGGCACAGCGAGGCTGGAGCTGGCTCCAAGCAGAACCAGCTGAGCTCTGCATCGCTCTGAGACCCAAATTGGCCCTGGAACAAGTGCAGCTCCATTTGTATGCACTGCTGGTCCTGAACCATTAAATCATATGGAAACCACGCTGACTCCACACAAAGCCACGTCGAGGATGGATAAATCCATACAGCTGCCAGTGCTTTAAAAATAAAGAATTCAAGGCACAGCATGAAGGGAACTGGGTGAAATGTAGTGGCCCCTGTGAGCTGGGAGGTCAAACTAATTGATACAGTGCTTTGTTCTGGTGTTAAAGCAGTGAATCTGCAGCAGAGTGATAATAACAGCAAGAGCAGTGCCAGGAAGGAAAACCTGAGCAGTTGGCAGAGCCATGGCTGCAGCGAGCTGGGCAATTCACAGAGGATCTGAGTTGGCAAAAGGGAACAGCTCCCTGCTCTTGAACCTGAGGAATGAACAGAGGATCCTGGTAACAAATGAGGGCATGGAAAAATTCAGGTCAGCAGATCAAGGGAGGTGATTCTGCCCCTCTACTCTGTCTTCATAAGACCCCACCTGGGGGTGCCCTGTCCAGCTCTGGAATGCTCAGTGCAAGACAGACATGGATCTGTTGGAGCTGGTCCAGAGGAGGTCATGGAGATGCTCCAAGGGCTGGAACACCTCTTCTCTGGAGCCAGGCTGGGAGAGCTGGGGGTGTTCACCTGGAGAAGAAAAAGGTCTGGGGTGACCTCAGAGGCCTAAAGGGGCTCCAGGAGAGCTGGAGGGAATTTGGAGAAGGGCCTGGAGTGACAGCAATAGGGGGAATGGCTTCAAAGTGAGAGATGGCAGGGTTAGGTGGGATATTGGGAAGGAATTGTTCCCTGTGAGGGTGGTGAGACCCTGACACAGGTTCCCAGAGGAGCTCTGGCTGCCCCTGGATCCCTGGAAGTGTCCAAGGCCAGATTGGATGGGACTTGGAGCACCCTGCGATAGTGGAATGTGTCCCTGCTGTGACAGGCAGGCTGGAAGATGATCTTTCAGGTCCATTCCTTCCCAAATAATTCAGTGATTCTATGACCCTGTGAAATTCTGGCTTGTGGGCACAGGCAGGATGGATTCCTGCAGGGAGTTCCAGCAAAGTGGGCGGTTTCTATCAGGGGAATGAAGGATTGCCAGAAGTCCTGGCTTGGCACAGTGCCTTTGCAGAACAGCAGTAATAAAACACTCAGTGCCTCCTGGTAGCAGTGCTGGTAATACCCATCCAGATGAATATTGATGGTGATATAAATAAAGCCCTATGCAATTACAATCAGCTAAGGTTAGGAAGGTATTATTTTTCTGGCTTGAACAATTAAGTGCAGTGTGTGCACTTATGGATAGAGCAGGTTGGAAGAAGAGAAGGATTTATATTGTCTTCTGAAACACTCAGCACTGGCCACTGTCAGAGACAGGAAACTGCATCGATCTGTTTGGGAATGACAATTTCTCTTCCCTGCAGCAGCAGCAAAATATCTGTGCTGGGAGTTCAGTACCTCACTTAATTTGATACTAAAAGATATCTTGGTGGACAGAGATATATAAATCTCTGGCATGATGTAGTGAAAATCTTATTTATGCCTCTGCATAGGAAGAGTTTGCCTTATGATAAGATAGGTGCTTAAAGTACAATCTGAATTTAAACAAGTAAATAAAATGTGAATTAGGAAGCAGCCAAACTCTAGCCTGCTTCCTTCCAATGCATGCCAAACCTTCCCTCCCAGCATGAGAAATTAGGATTGGCCATGTGAGAAACCACACAGAGATTTTGAAAATCATAGAATAGTTTGAGTTGGAACAGACATTTTAAAGATGATCTTTTGCAGGTGTCATGTGGGTGAGGCATCCTGTACCTGCAGCTTGGATGTCCTGATAAAATCATGTGTTCTTGTCAGTCAAAGACAGATAAATGTTGCTTTTCTGATAGAGGATTATGGATCAGCTGGAAATAATTTCTGTTCCATTCTGCATCACCCTATTAGCTTTAGCCCTGGTGCTTGAATCTGCCAAGTGTTTGTCCAGAGGATCTGCCTGGCCTTTGGGACAGTAATAATGAATAACTAAGCCTTTTACCATCACAATAATAATGAAGCTTTAATGGTGAATTAAGGAAGAGAATGAGGGAAAATCCAGCCATGAAGCTGTTTCTGTCTGTTGTATCTAACCAGACAGTCAGATGTGGAAGTGTTAATGGATGTGGGTAAACGAAGGATGATAAAATCACACAATGCCTATAAACATAAATCAGGATCAATACAAGAGTGGCTGCACAGAGTCAGCCTCAGCTTCTGAAGCAACAAACAGCTGTAAACCTACATACAGGTTTGTATATAAACCCCATGGAACTGGGGGTTCCCAGAGAAAAGAAGATTCAGAGGGGTTTTGGATCTCTACAATTCCCTGATGGGGAATTGTAGGGTGCAGCCAGCTGGGGATCGGTCCCTTCTCCCAGGGAACCATGACAGAATGAGAGGAAATGGCCTCAAGTTGCACCAGGGGAAGTTTAGATTGGATATTAGGGAAGATTTCTTCATGGGAAGGGTGGTCAGGCATTGGAACAGTATGCCCAGGGAAGTGGGAGAGTCACCATTCCTGGAAGGATTTAAAAGATGTGTAGATGTAGCACTTAGAGACATGGTTTAGTGGTGGCCTTGGCAGTGTTAATGGTTAATTTTGATTTTAGAAGACCTTAGCAACCTAAACAGTTCTGTGATTCCATTCTGTGGCTCTTTCTGCCTAGGCTTTTAGATCCTGGCTACACTAGAAAATGTTTCAAGCGCTGGCAACTTCAGTGCTACTGACCAACATCTGCAGAGCTGACCAAACTGAAACCCACAGAATAGAAAAAGGTTCTGAGTGCCATTTCTGACCCAAATACTGGATGCACCTGGGTCTAGTTAGAACATATAGCCAAGAAAAATAATTGGAATACTTCTTTAATCACATCTCCATGGCCACGTTTTCTCCTGCATCCCTGCTGGCACTGACAAGTAAGGTGTGGCTGAATCAAATCCTCCTGGTGCTATAAATGTGAATAATGTGTCCTTTAATTCTGAGGTGAAAGCAATTCAATTTCTTGAAGTAAAACTGTGTCTCTACCTTAATTTTCTTCCTGTTTTCCTGCCAGAGCACCACATCAATCATTTTCCTTCTCTAAAGTCAACCTCAGCCACTGACTTGTCTCAAACAATTGTAGGATGAACCCGCTGTCAGAACCACCTTCTGCTGCTGGGCCTGACTGAGCTGCCACTGACCCCTGTCAGGAGCTCACCCTCTCTACACCTTTTATTTGCTGTTCTACTTACAGGGAAATGAAGGGGAAAACCATAAAAATAACGAGCATGTAAACAACTCTGCCGGGGAGCAAACAGCTCCGAGGATGAGCCGTGAAAAATCACACAGAGCAGAGAAAGTCTCCCGAGATAAATGGGACTATTTAGGGCAGGCAGACAGTAATTGCAGCATTTGCAAAAGTCAGCATGAATATGCCACATTATTCCCAGCAAACATCATGTTTGAGGGACACAGCTCATTATCTGTTCCTGAGGCCGATGATTTTCTTTTGGTTTGTTCTCTCCCTAATGGGAACAGAATTTCTGAATAATTTTCCTGGTGCTTTGGTGTCTCCCTTGCAGTTTTATGGGCTGTTACCAGCCCTGGTGGTACTGGTGTGTGAAAACTGAGACGAGTTAATTTGGATTAAATGTAACTGGAATGCTGTAGTGCCACGGTTGGATGAGCTTTGCCCTAGAAGGGAGGTTTCTGGGAGAAACAATATTTGTGAGCAAAGGCATCATTTGCTGAGAGCAGTGAAATGTGGGCTCTTGGGAGGAAAATTGAGAAAACAACGTTGAAACCACCTGCATGGCTGAGCCTGCCTCTCTGACTTCTGGGATTTGTGCTAATGTGAGCACACTGTCATTTTCTACATCTGTCCCTGCTTAATACCCACCAAATATTTGTCCTGCAGGGTGCGAGGGTATTGTAATTGCAGGGAATGCCCTGAGAAAGGCAGGAATGATGCATCTCACTCCATGTTCTCAGAAGGCTAATTTATTATTTTGTAATACTATATTATATTAAAGAATACTATAGTAAAGAATACAGAATAGATAGTTACAGAAGGCTAAAAAGATAATAATGAAAAGTTGTGACTCTCTCCAGAGTCCCAACACAGCTTGGCCCTGATTGGCCAAAGAGTGAAAACAACTCACAGCAGAATCCAATGAAACAATCACCTGTGGGTAAACAATCTCCAAACACATTCCAAAGCAGCAAAACGCAGAAGAAGCAAATCAGATAGTTATTGTTTTCCTTTTCTCTGAGGCTTCTCAGCTTTCCAGGAGAAAAATCCTGGGCGAAGGGATTTTTTCAGAGAATGTGAATGCCACACAAGGGATGTGTGGGCATTGCTCAGGAAGCAGCTCTGGATCAGGCTGCAATGAGGTCTTCAAGGATGTGGCAGCAAGATGGGGAAGTTTCTGGCCCTGGCCAGGTTGTCCATGGAAGCTGTGGCTGCTCCAGCCTGGAAGTGTCCCAGGCCAGGTTGGAAGGGCTTGGAGCAGCCTGGGGTAGTGGGAGGTGTCCCTGCCATGGCATGGCACACTTTCTGTGGTATCTGGGTATTCTGGTATCTCAGATACATCACCTCATGATGCTCATCCCCTGAGTCTAACCCCAAAGGATCATAAACCCAGATTAAAGCCTCTATGATTTTTAAAGCAAAGACAGCTGGGGTGCTTTTTAAAAAATGCTTGCAGGGATTGATATTTTTGCTCTACTCTCCTGTTATAATCTTTACAAAGTACCTTTGCTCTGGAAAGGATTTTCCTCAGTTTCTCATTATCCCAGAATTTTGAACCTAAAACCCTCATATTTTACAAATTGTAGTAAAACACTTCCCTGAAAGTGTTCAAAAAATGGGTGGATGTGGCACTTGGGGACATGGTTTGGTGGTGAACGTGGCGTTGCTGGGTTAATGGTAGGACTTGATGACCTTAGAGATCTTTTCCATCAAAATGATTCAGTGAATCCATAAGACATCTCAAAGGTTGCATCCCTGAGGACAGGGACATGAAGCAGGGGTGGAAGGAGCAGTAATTCCACTGTTCCTCTCTCTCTGGATGAGCAGGGTGTGCTGCACCAGTACTGTCACTCACTGCAGGTGCCACAGTTCCTCCTCCTGTGTGAATCCTGTCACCAGGATTCATTAAACAACAGCATTTTAGTGGGGCTGTGAGCTCTGGTGCTCCTGGCTGCTGCTGCCAGGCCTTAATTCCCCCTCTAATTATCCCTGGCCACTCTTGATAAGCTTTTTTTTAAAATTTGCAGCTCTTCATTGCTGTGCATTCAGCATGAAGGTGCTCCAGCAGGGTGTGTTTGTGTGGTGGATGATGTTGTTACTCTAAATCACTAATTCTAAGAATCCCCAGGGGGAAAAAAAGGTTCTTTGAACATTATAAAACTGCATATTTGCCTACTGCTAATTAGTCAAACATAACCTGCAGTCTGAATCTTCTTGGAGACTGGGAAGAATAAAAATACCTTGAGAGCAGGGGAGGGGTTAAGAAGGGAAACTCAGGCTGTGAAATTGAAATATTCCTTCTGGCTCAGGGAAAGCAAGAGCACTCATCAAGCACAGAGGCTCTTTATCTGGTGTCTGACAGTGCCACAGGGGACAGGAGATGCTGCAAACCAAGGTCGTTCCTGCCTCTCTGAAGTGCTGCAGTCCTACATGCTGGCACTGAGGGAAAGCTGGACCTCCAGCTCAGCCAGACTGGCCAGGGACACAGGTCAGGCAAAAAAAAAAAAAACAAAGCTGGAAAAGGCAGAAGTATCAGCACCCAAGTCCTCAGATAGTGAGAGCTAAAAGGGATGAGGAAATTGTCCTGTCTGACCTCATTTGGGATTGGATTTTTCCCCAAGTATTTCTCCATACAGTCTGTAACTTGGCATGTAAGAGGGGGAAGTAAAAGTCAGCAACCTGTGCATGGCAGGTACATTGAAATTCTCCCTTTTTGAGTTGGGAATCTGAGAAGAAAATGAGACAGTTTTTAGGATCAAATCTTACAAAGAATTAAGTACATACCCACCCCAAGGACTGCATGGACACCTACAAACCAGTGAAGATGCTCAGACACTGGTGTGGACACTTCTCTGTGGCTGTACTGTGCAGATGCTGGCATCACTTTGGGATGCTGTTGGCATCTCCTGACTGACTCAGGCTCTGAGAGAGCCAAGGACCAGCAGAAGGAAGGAGCCAGCCTGTCCTGTGGGGAGAGCAGGAGCACAGTTCAGCTGCGTCAACAGGAGCCCTGCTCTCAGGTCAGAGGATGGACCCTCACCTTTATTTGCAGGTAGAGATACTGTCAATTAGCTTATTTGTGGGGAAGAAAAATGGCTGAGTTTTTAAACCATGTCCTGCCAGTGCTTTCAGCTTCTGCAGCACCTCCTGAGGAGGAGGAGGAGGAGGAGGAGGAGGAGGAGGAGGACTAGGAGTAGGAGTAGGAGTAGGAGTAGGAATAGGAGTAGGAGCAGGAGCGGGAGGAGGAGGAGCAGCAGCAGCAGCAATAGCAATGATGGAAGAACTGTCATAACATTTATTCTGAATGACCTGTTAGTTCCCAAGAGACACCAAAGCTCTCCAGTATGAAGCAGCTGACAATTTTTAAAGCCTGAAGGTGCTGTGAATTACAGGGGGAAAGGGAACAGAGAGATGGAGGCTCTGCTTTAAGGAGCACAAAGCTGCAAACAGCTCCCTCACAGTCCCAGACAGCTGGAGAGGCTCCTGGCCTGTGTCTGGTCTTAAATGTTAATGCAGCATGACAAGAGGATGTACAGGGAGAGAGGAGACCTCCTCAGGGCCTTGCATGCACCACTGAGCTCCACAGCCTCCTCTCTTCCCTGGGGCTGGGGCTGCCTGTGCTGAGGGAGCTCTGACAAGGTTCACCCATGGCCTTGGGTCCTTCTGCTGAGCTCTGAGTGTGTGGCAGGACCTGTCTGGGGTCTCTTTCCTGTATTTCAGGAGCTGCACTGAAGCTCATTCCCTTGCCTGAGGGATGCTGAGGTCCCTGTGTGCCCTGCCTTGTGCCTTGCTGATCCTGACCTGCTCCTGCCTTCCTGCACCTGCCTCCATGCTCTGGATTTGTCTGGCATCTGCTGGACTCTTGGCCACTGTCACTGGACCTGCTGTGCTCCCCTTGCCCAGGTGCTGTGGGACCAGGCCCACTTTGGGAGGCTCTCAGGGGTTGTCACCTGCATTTCCATTCCCCTCCAGGTCACTGCCCCACCTGAGTGCTCCGGCTCCGTCCTGCCCTGTCCTGCACTCTCAGGATCAGGTCTCTGCCTTGCACACAGGATTGTCCCCTTCATTCTCAGCCACAGTCCCAGATGGATGAAGTGACTGCCAACATCTTCCATAGAATCACAGAGTGACCTGGGCTGGGAGGAGGAGGCCAGCCCCACCTCGTGCCATGGGCAGGGACACCTTCCACTGTCCCAGGGTGCACCAAGCCCCATCCAGCCTGGCCTTGGGCACTTCCAGGGATCCAGGGGCAGCCACAGCTGCTCTGGGCACCTGTGCCAGGGCTTCAGCACCCTCAGAGCCAAGAATTCCTTCCCAATATCCCGCCTCACCCTACCCTCTGGCAGTGGGAAGCCCCCTTGTCCTGCCACTCCAGGCTCTTGTCCCAGGTCCCTCTCCAGATCCCTTGGAGCCCTTTAGCTACTGGAAATTTCTCTCAGGTCTCCCTGGAGCCTTCTGTTCTTCAAGTCTCTCAGCCTGGCTCCAGAGCAGAAGTGCTGCAGCCCTCAGAACATCTTTGTGGTCCTTTGAGAGGGGACAGCAGGGGACAGAAGCCCTGACACTTCATTGAAGGGGACAGAAGCCCTGCTGGCTGCCCTGTTGATGTCATCCCAGCACAGCAGAGTCTGTTGGGAGCATCTGCAGAGCTTTGCACCCCAAACTGGTGGCCCCTGGACACCTTGAGGTGAATGTGGCCTCTGAGGGACAATATCTGTGCACCAAGCATTTCACACCTGCTCCTCCAAAGCAGGACCTTTGTAACATTGTGGGTGTGGCATTCACATTCTCTGGAAAAATCCCTTCACCCAGGATTTTTCTCCTGGGAAGCTGAGAAGCCTCAAAAAAAAACAAAAAAAAAAAAAAAAAAAAAAAAAAAAAAAAAAAAAAAACAAAGGAAAACAATTCTTATCTCAAAAAAAGGAAAACAATTCTTATTTGCTTCTCCTCTGTTTTGCTCATGTAAAATGTGTTTAGAGATTGTTTACCCACAGGTGATTGTTTCAGTGGATTCTGGTGTGAGTTGTTTTCACTCTTTGGCCAATCAGGGCCAAGCTGTGTGGGGACTCTGGAAAGAGTCAGGAGTTTTCATTATTATCTTTTTAGCATTGAGTAAGCATCCTTTCTGTATTCTTTAATTTAATATAGCATTCTTTAATATAATATAGTATCATCAAGTAATAAATTAGCCTTCTAAAAACATAGAGTCCAGTTGATCATTCCTGCCCCCATCAAGGCATTCCTAACAAATACAATAAATGGGGACAAACGGTGGTGGGAAAGGAGGTGACTGTCACAGCCCTGAGTGCACCAACAGGTTCTGCAGCCTCTTCCCTGCCCCTCCCAGGCCTTTGGCTGCAGGTGCTCAGGGTCAGCCCTGGTGCAGGGCAGCTGAAACGTTGGATCAGGCTGCTGTGGAAACCTGAGAATTCCTGCTTGGAGTTTTTCCCATGAACCTGCAGCCCTGGGCTCGAGGGCTCTGTTTCAGCACCATGCCCCTGGTCCTTCCTAAGCTGGGGTGCAGATCTGGTTCTGCCTGCCCTGCCTTGCCAAGCAGCTCTTCCTGGCAGAGGGAAGTAGGAAGTTATATAATAAAATCAAAGCTTATTCCCATTCTGGTCACTTAAGTATTACAATGGTGGGATTCTTTGCCAGTATAAATGTGGAATTGATTATTAATTCCCTTTCCAGAGGCATCGTGCCCTCTAGTCCCCGTTTCACATGGACTGCAAACGAACACAGAATGAAACCTCGGTGATGGGGCTGCCTTTAGCAGACAGAAAGCACATCTGGTTTATTGCTTATGCTGTTCAGGCTTTTAAAAGTCAAAAGTACTCGGGGCTCCCTGGTGATAAAAATATTCCGAGCTGCTGCTTGACTCCAGGGTGAACGTAACGTGAAACCTCCTCAAAGCTTAGAACGCTCTCACCTCCTCCTGAACTGCTCCTTTGGTTGCACCGCCTGCCCCGGGGCTCCGTGACACAGCTCACACGGAGGAGTGGGTGAATCTCCTCTTTTTGCTGCCTTCATTCTCTGATCTGCCCTCACCAAAACCACCGTGGCAGAGCGGGACAGGGCTCAGCAGCAGGGTGTCAGAAGACTTCAAGCAGTTGTGTCAGTTTTAGCACCTGTAAAACCTGGGCAGAAAGCGAAAAGCTGCTGGGAGCTGCCTCGAGGATGCGGCTGCTTTCTTTGTCCTTGGAGCCGGGGAGTGGAAGAGGAAACCCAGAGGCTCCGGGTTTGCTCAGAGTTCATGGCACAGGGACAGCAGGAGAAATGGAAATTATCTGTATGTAAGCCATGGTAACATGGCAAAGACAGGAGAACTCAGAGTAAATTCATCATTAAAAAAAACAAACAAACCCAAACAACAAACATAGGAAAGAAGGTCAGTGTGGATTTGCATATTTCAATATTAATACAGGGGAAGAAGAGATGTTTCTTCATGCTGTGGGCAGCTGAACCTTAGAATTCCTTGCCAGAGGTTGTGGATGGAGGAAGCTTTCCTGGCTTAAAAAGGAAATTAAGGCAGGACTTCAGAGAGTCCTGCTGAGGACTACCAAGTAGAAAAACCACATAAGGTTCACAGAATTCTCTGGGATGAAAGTGGTTGGAAGCTCTAGCTCATGTGGGAAATATCACTTATTCTTTCTTTGACATGTGCTTCTAGGTACTTTTGAAAACTATTTACACATTCCATCTGAATCAGTATCCCTGTCCCTTTTTATATATTAACAAGAAACCATTAACATGAATATTAAAAAGCAGAATAATTATTCAATTATTCCATATGAAGTATAAAACAAACCCTATATTCTGAGCACATTTAAACAAACCAAAATCACATTTCTCAAAGGCATGGATGCATTCAGTTCAGGGAGAGCAGTCAGACAAATAAACCTCCCACATGCTCATCAAATGCTCACAAGATTGAGGATTTGGATTACAAATTATGACATGTTCTTCTGCAAGAATGTACAGCAAATAAAAGGATTTACCTCCTGCTACAGTATTAAATCAGTTGTTCTAGAGGTTAACCCAAATTCTTAGGAAATGGAAATTTAAGGCTTTATTTCCTAAGTTACTCCATCGTGGATGTTTTGGGAAGGAATGAAATTAGCATTATGATGTGATTTGGAGACTGTCATTACTGTGTGAATGTAGAGCTCAGCCAGGGTCTTACACTGATGTGCTGGTGACACAAAGTGTTTAATGACATCTCTGGTGACATCCTGTCACCCTTCTGGCAGTGTGAGACAGAAATGTGGCTGCTGCAGAAGGTGCTGAGCTACCTGGTCCTGCCAGTCACTGTCAGAGGAGTGTCACGATCCACTGCTGTGGGTGAGGCATCAAACCTCCACCCAGAATGTGACTGAGACCTCCTCCAGCAGCTTTTCATGGAGGCTCTGGTTCCTGGGCAGGTGTAAAATGGAGTGTGCTGAGGTTTTCATCTTACACTCCTCCCCCACTTTGCAATGTTTTGGGTTCACTGTTTGCATATCTAAGGTGCCAGAATCCCAGAATGGTTTGGGTTGGAAGGGACACTAAAGCTCATCCCATTCCACCCCTGCTATGGGCAGGGACACCTTCCACTGTCCCAGAGTGCTCCAAACCCCATCCAACCTGGCCTTGGGCCCTTCCAGGGATCCAGGGGCAGCCACAGCTGCTCTGGGCACCCTGTGCCAGGGCCTCACCACCCTCCCAGCCAAGAATTCCATCCCAATATCCCATCTAAACCTTCAGATACACAGCAGTGGTTTCGCTCCACTACTCAGACACCCACAAGGTGCATCCACATAACCATAAATAAGCATTTGTGAAAGGCATAAAGCCTGCCAGAGCTTTGTCTCAGACCAGGGTGTACCTTTCCTTTCAGGCAGAGCTGTGTGCTATCACTTGAGTAATTCACAATTATTTACCTTGGAAGCAGCACTGTGGCCTTTTAAACCCAGGATTAGTGTCCAGCCCTCCTGCTCACTCAGGAAGTAGTGGTGAAGACATTTGAGCTCTAACAAGCCATTTTGTCTATTTTAACACAACCACCAAATGCCAGCTTGGATTCATCCAGAGAGCTGTCAAGGGTTTTACATGTCAGTGTGTTCTCTTCTAGTTTAATTCAAAATTTTAGGGAAAGTTCCAGTATTTGACACGCTCTGTTCTTTCCCAGTCATGGCTAGGATCATTAAATCCTAAAAAAATCCCAAAGGCAAGCAATCTAATAAAGCAGTCTTTTGTTCTGAGGCTGGCAGGATAACTCAAACTGGAGGTCAGTCAAAAAATCACATTTTCCCGAGTGCCCTGGGGAGCTGAGTAGATGAGTGCCCTGCCTCTTTCTAACCCCCATGCCATGGCAAGAAGGAGTGAATTTGCATTTAATACAGCCTAAAAACCCATTCAGTGAAATAACTTCAAGGTATTTTCACAGCAAGGCCCTGCTCATGATGGCTGGCACTTCCCCAGCTCCCTAAGGCTTTCGGGAATAATGCCTGAGTTTGTGTGACCCCCTTGGCTGGGCTGTCTGACCCTGCATGTGCCATTTCTAAAGTGTGCTGAGCCCACTCCATAGCACCCTGAACAAGGAAACCTTCAAATATATTCATATTTTATATGTATAAACCATGCTGCCATCTCAGGATATGCCCTGGGTTTGGTTGTTTTGTGGGTTTTTTGTTTGTTTGTAGTGCTTAACACAGAAAGATTCTCCCAACACTCCAGTATTCAGTGGTGCTGCTTTATTTTTATGCCTTTTGCCCCAAAAACTCAGTCCATGCTTTTCTCTACAGTTTTTTTTTTCTTTGACATAAGGCTTTTCTGCTTAAAAATGGAAGCATAGATTGGCTTCAAATTCCCAGGCAAAGCTTCTCATATGGGATACAGATTGTGTCAGCTTATCTGGCTCAAGCCTGTCTGCATGTAAACTTGTTTTCTTTGGAACTTCAGTGGTGCTCTGTGCCTCATTGCTCACATTCTTACAGCTGGGGCTGTGGCAAGGGAAAAATCAGCTTTTTGTTTCTCTCCTGCGCCACTGGGTAGATCACTGCTGATGTGTAGATGGAAATATTTTTTTTTCCTTATGAATGTTTAGACTCAGCAATCAAACTGGAAGTGTTCAAAGCCAGGTTGGGCAGGGCTTGGAGCAAGCTGGGCTGGTGGAATGTGTTCAAAGCAGCGACCCTCAGCAGGGATGGTCAGACTGTGAAGCAAGGCAGACCTGCAGCAGTGGGATGTGTTCGTGGGGAGTGGAAGCTGTCAGAGGAACAGCAGAACACCAGAGGCTATTCACTGCACGTGGTGCTGAGCAAGGCTGCTATTGCTTAGAGACAGCAACAACTCAGATAACAGCTCCACGTCATGGCTTTTGAGTCCAGAGCTCCCTTGTTCAGCAATGATTTATTGTTTACTCTTTTTTTTCTGCTGGTTTTTCAGATGAATGTCCTGTGAGAGCAGTTTGTGTTGTGGTACTGCTGCAACACCTGCAATGCGAAACACAGAATGATGTCAGAGGATGGTTTGGGTTTGGGAAGATTATTAAAGATCATCCAGTCCCATCCCTGCTGGAACCCTGGTTACTGAGAATTTCAGACTTTCTGTGCTGACAGGCACTGACCCCCAAGAGAACACTGCATTTGACCTAAAGCCGTGAAGAAGACTGCCAAAATTGAATGATAAAGCTGAGATTATAAGTGTATAGTTTGAATAGAAATGTGTAATATCACATAGAAGAAAACTTAAAGGTTTTAGAATACAGTAATATATATAAAGCAAGATGAAAGTTTTAGGACAGAGACTAATCCTTCTTCTTCACCTTCTTCTTCATAGGTTTAGGTGGTATTGTATAATTAGATAAAATTCCACATTATAAACCACGGGTAGTTAGTTTTTAGGTTAAAAGTAAAAATCATTTAAGTGTCATTTCTTAATTAGACAGTTTATCCTTAAAAAACCTTGTCGAGAAAGAGATAAGACTCCATTTTTAGTTTGTTAGAGTGAAGTGCTGTAGAACTCAACAGTCTGCGAGACTGTAATATAGATAAGAATTAATAAACATCTAAGTCCAAACAAAAAATATTGTCTCAGGTATTTAATCCCAACCCTGCACGCGTCCCTATTCCCACACCACATCCTCATCTGTATCCCCGTCCTTACACCCTGTCTCCATTCCCACTCTCATCCCCAACCCCATCCTCATTCCCGATAGGGAAGACGTGTGCTGGTGTCTTTACAAACAATTCCAGGGGGAGGGGAATGGCTGTCAATGGCTTTGAAACGGGGCTTAATGTCTCTACCTGATTCAAGTAGTGGGTTTATTACAGAGCCCGGGCAGTTTGACTCCTGAAACAGCCAAATGGGGCCGCATAACCTTGAGTTTCTAAACTTTGGGGTAAATAACCTGTTCAAGGAGGGGTATGTGGCAGGAGGTTTGGGAAGGCGGCACCTCCCTGGTACCTCGGCCAGAGGGGGAAGGCAGAGGGCAGCGAGCGGCGGAGTTTGGGATAAAAGGAGGCTGCGCCCTCCGGGACCGAGAGAGAGAAAACCCCGCGGGGATGTGCCCCAGGGCCTCTCTCCTTTACTGAATGAAGCTGCAGGATCCTCTGTCTCCTGTATGGACACTGCCTCTTCCCAGCAGGGCTTCCCTACGCTCCATCGCCATCCCGAGGCACTCTCAGCCCCGTTCCCAGACCGCTCCCCAGCCCCGGTCCCTGGTCCCGCTCCCCGCCCAGTTCCCATCCCCAGTCCCCAGTTCCGTTCCTAGCCCGTTCCCAGCCCACTCCCCCCGTTCCCCAGTCTCGTTACCCAGCCAAGGTCCCAGCCCCGTTCCCAGTCTGCTCCCCCCGGTCCCAGCCTGGTCCCCATCCCCTGCTCCCAGCCCGCTCCCACGTTCTCAGCTCGCTCTCCAGTCCTGTTCCCCAGTCCCACTCTCAATCCCGTTCCCCAGTCCCGGTCCCAGCCCAGTTCCCATCCCCGTTCCCAGTCCGCTCCCCCTAGTCCCAGCCTGGTCCCCAGCCCCGTTCCCCAGTCCCATAGCCAGCCCAGTTCCCGCCCGCTCCCCCCGTTCCCACCCCGCTCTCCCGTTCCCCAGCCCGGTTCCCACCCAGCTCTCCCGTTCCCCAGCCCGGTTCCCACCCAGCTCTCCCGGTCCCAGGCCAGTTCCCAATCCCAGTTCTCGGCCCCGGTCCCCAGCCCGCTGTCCCGGTCCCAGCCCGGTTCCCAGTCCCGTTCCCCAATCCCGTTCCCAATCCCTGCTCCCAGTCCCGTTCCCATCCCGCTCTCCCGGTCCTCCCGGCGCTGTCCCGGCGCTCCCCG
>NW_005054474.1:548860-555385 GCF_000277835.1 Geospiza fortis | reverse complement strand
TGGGCAGGGGGACACCGGCCCTGCTCCGGAGGGTCCCGCTGGGCAGGGGGACACCGGCCCTCCTCCTCATCCTCTTCCTCTGCCTCCGTCCCCGGGGCGGGGCGGTCCGGGATGTGTGTAGGGAGCGAACTGGGAGGGAGCGGGGTGAAATTGGGGTGTGGGGGTGTCTGGGGTGCTTGGCAAGGCGATGAGGGGAGTTTGGGGATGTGGTGGGGAGCAGGGGGATGTGTGTGTTGGGATACAGGATATAGGATTTGGGGGTTCCTTGGGGTGCTTGAGGGGTAGAGGGAGAGGAGGTTGGTTGGGGATGGTTTGGGATGAGCAGGGATAACGTTTTGGTATGGGGGTAAGGTTTTGGGGTGTCTGCGTGCTGGAGGGGTGTGTGGCAGGCCTTGTCAGCACAAAGCGGAGCCCTGAGTGGGGGCATGGGTGTGTTTGCTTTGGAGGTGCCCGGGTTTATTGAAGAGTGTGAGAAGGGGGTTGTTTTGGGGGATTTTAGGATGCTTAATGTAGGGGAGGAGAGGTGTGAGTAGGGTGTAGTTCTGCGTAATGAGTGGAAGAGGATGGATGTAGGATGGGTCCTTAGGTGGGATCCTCAAGGGACAGGGATGAGCTGCTGGGCTTGGGGAGGCATCAGGATTGAGGCAGATGGGGTGGGTGAATATTTGGGACCAGGTGAACTTGGTGTTTCTGAGAGATGAAGGTGGGGCAGAGCCTCAGAGCATCACACAGTTGTTGCAGTGTGGTTTGGAGGATTGTCTGTTGGAACAGTGGGATTGATGTGGGAGCTGGATGCTGGGGTTGGAGGTTTGTGTGTGCTTCATTTCTGGTAATCCACAGGAGTGTGTGCAGACAGATTTGTGATGGTAAGGGTTTTTTCCACATGCTTCCCCTTGGGGATAAGAGTAAGCCTGTAGGATTTATAGGAGCCTAAAAGCTCTGGATATGCTCAAATCCTGTGTTAAAATTTGAGATAGCAGTGTGTTTTCAAATTGCTTTTATTCACTGCTCAGTCTGGAAGGTGGGTCTGGGGTGTCTGTAGCTGCTCACCTTGGAGGCAGCTCACTGGGAAGGATCAGGTGGATACTGGTGTAATCTTAGAAAATGAGAAATTTAACACTGGTCTGGATTTGTTTTTTTATATATCTGAGAAGAAGATAAACTCCACTTTGTGATCCCTCAGGGAGGTGATAAATCTCCTTCATGAACCACATCCTTGTTGGGTGAGACCCAAAGCAGCAGTGGAGCTGCAGCTCAGGTTTTGTGTTTGATGAGTCAACCTGAACCTCTTTGATGTTCATCCCACCTGTAGCTGTCCAGGGCTCCCTCTGGAGATCACCTGCCTGAGGAAGGATGGTTTAGGGCAATAGTTCTGGTCATATATAAATCTGTCACGTGTCCAAAAAAATTCACATTCTGCTTCAGGACCATGGGAACATCCACTAAAGCTTTTGGCTCTTCCTTCAGCAGGCAGGTCAGAACTGGACAAAGCAGATGGGGTTGAAGCTGGACACCTCTAGAGAGCAGGGAGATGTGTCTGAACAGGGAGAGACAGTGAATACTTGAGAGACATCCTGGTCACATATTTTGGGAGCAGTGTGCCATTCTTGGAAGGAAACCTGCTTTTGCTGGTGAGATAATTTCTGAAAGAGCCAGGTTTTTGATACAATCTCCCTTATGAGCTCTGCACTGGTTTGCATTTGCTCTCACAGCCTGTTGAGCAGATTGTTTTCTAAGTCCAGGCAATTAGGCAGGAGTTTGTTGAGCATTTGGGGAAGTGTGGCCTGCTGAGTTGGGTGTAATCTTCTTACCCAGAGGAGCTTGTGTAACACACAGTAAAGTGCAGGAGGTCTGATTGAGGCTGCCTTGATAATCCCTGCTCAGCCAGGGGAGAGTTGGCTGCTCCCTGGGAAGTGAGGGAAGGGGGAATTGTGCTCCAGGTCACAGATACACTGAGGAATTGCTTTTTTCTGAGATTGGGGCTGTTAATGTGAGTCTTGCACTGGGCAGTTTTACTCTGAAGCATTGTTGGGTGTCCAGGTGCTTCAAGAAATGAAAAAAAAAACCAACTTTGTTTCCTTCAGTCCTAAATTATAACCAGTTCTTCTGAAATAATTGCTTGAAATCCTTCCCAAGGTTCTGCTTTGTGCCAGATGCTGCCGTGATGCTGTCACTTGTGAACTCTGCAAGATTTGAATGCAGAGCCTCGAGTTCATTGTCCAAGTTCAGAGCCAAGGTCAAAGAGCTGCCACGTCCTGGCAGTGGCAGATCTTTGGGCTGCTGATGCTGAGCAAACAGAGAGTGTGCAGGAGGAAAGGGCAGCCAGGGTGACACAGTGACAGCACTGAGCCACCTGCCCATGGGCACACCTCGATGAGCTGTGTCACTCTGTGCTTGGGCACAGGTGACGTGGCAGAACTGGCTTGCAAGTAGTTAAAATTCCAAGGGCAGTGCCATTGGTGGCTGTCACTTGCCAAAACCACACAGCTCTGACCATCTGATGGGAGAGTAGCAAGGGCTGTGCCAAAGGAAAAGGAAAACCCAGCACCTCTTTTTTCTGAGGAAGGAGAGTGGATTCCTTTCTCCAGTGAAGTCTGGCATTTAATTTGGAAGTTTTCCTGGATCTTTCTTTCTCAGAGCAAAGGATCCCTCTGATGGGCAGCTGACAGCATCAGGCACTGCAGCAGGAAGGTTTGTACATCTTGGAAAGTTGGAAAACTCTCTACGTGCAGTTGGTTAATTATACATGATGTTATCCTTGGTGATTAATAAAAAATATGGGTATTTAAATTTCAACTCTTACTGATAGTGGCATAGGGAGCTGAATAATTTCATGGGCTGGGTAGGTTTTAGGAAATGTCTTTGATTTCTCAGTTTGGTGCTTTCTCATTGTCCTGATCATCTTCTGGTTTTGGAGTTATTTTGGAGCTAAACTTCATCAGCATTACCAACCCTTCACTCTAAAACTGCAATTCTGAGCAACAAGTTGGCTGTGTTAAAGTTAATATTTCTGTTAAAGTTCATATTTTTGGGGTTTATTTCACTTTCATATGAAAATTCTCTACCCTGTTTTATCAATGCTTATGGGCACATTGAAGATTGATGGGATGTTTCAAACTGATTTATAACAATCATGATTATTGTTGAAATTCTTTCTGATGTGTGTTGGAGTTTGTGAGCTTAGTTTGCTTTCACAACTTAAATGACAGCTGGAAGAGAACTGTGGAAAAAAATCACATCTAATTCTTTAATCTCTGTTTAAAAAGTTCAAGATAACACTTCTCAAGAGATGTCTGATCTTCTGTAGTTTTAATCTGCTTTTCTAAGGAAACAAGTTTTGTGCCATTGTGCTTTCTGCTAATTCCTCTGATAATTACCCTCTGATAATTGCAGTTGCTTTAATGTGCTGAAACCTTGGACAGAGGGATGGTTCCCACAATTTCTGTGGGAATGGTTCCTGTGGGGCAGAAATGAGACCCTCTCAGTGCTGCCTGTGGCAGGAACTCAGCCCTTATCAGACATCAGGAGAGTTTGTGGTGCCTGAATTAGAGAAGGTTTTGCTCTCTGGACTTCTCAGACAAGAAAAGCTCATCCTGAAGAGCCACATTTCAAAGACACTTTGAGCATCCTAATGAATTGTGTGATACAGGGCTGGTCAAAGCAGTTGTTCTCTCTATCAAAAGTTTGACTTCACAAAGTGGTTTTTTTCCCCTTCTTTTTATTTCCCCAATGCTTTATTTATGCAGTTTGCCTGAAGCCAAGTAAATGCCTTCGGTTCTCCTTTTTCCCCTTTTTTAATTCCTTGAGTTGTTTGTGATAATCCCTTTAAATCTGCTGATTTAGAGCTGCTCTTTTACTGATATAACTTAAAAAAATTATGATTGGGGCATCATAAATATTTTGCATGTCATTCCACAGCATCTTTGAATGAGTCTAGAAATGAATATATTAGATAAGAAAATGAGTTGTTTGTTTTCCTTCAGGCAAAACACTTCCTAGGATATGTTTTCCCACTTCACAGGAGATCTGATGGTAAAAATGCATGTAAAAACAGGCAATTAATGAAGTTTTTAAACTAATTTTTCATTAGTTCATTCTGATTCTCTTTTAGAGATGATATGAAGTGCTGTTAATCCTCTGACACCGTGCCCTGGATCCTCATGGTATGTCTGAAGGACACATCTCTGCATGTTCTGAATATGCCAGGTGAAGCCCAAGAATAACTTTCCACGGGAGTTTGTGACCTCTTAAAGAGGAAGAAGTCAAAAGAGGGCAACTTTTATTCTATATTTAGCCCTAGGTGAGTCTGTAAAAATAACCTGGTGGGCTCTAGCCTAAAATTTATTTTTGGATTTGTGTGTTACGCTAGAAAATAGAGAAGTGCCATGCTCAGGCAGGTTTTTGGATGCAGCACATCAGTGGGATGTGGGATCAGCACAGCAGCTTCCACAAACACCTGTGAGAGCTTTGCTCAGCCTTTCTGATGCTTTGGGCAAAACAGGAGGGAAAACAAGAATATTTTTCAGGTAGATAATTGTCCTGTCAAATCCTCTGCTTCATCTTCTAATCTGAGAGGCAAGAACTGGGCACAGCCATGAGTTTTGAGAACAGTTTGGTCGCCTTGCAGTGGCAGAGGTGTCACCAGAGGTGCTGTTCAGTTTCAGTGGTGAACTCACTCTCATCCTGCCTGGAATTTCAGAACGAACTGACTCAAACCTTTCATTTCCAGGTTGTCCTCATGAATACTCCCGTGGAGAATGTCCATGATCTTCTTTGCCTGTGTGGTGAGGGTGAGGGATGGGCTTCCCCTCTCAGCCTCCACAGATTTCCATCTCAACCAGGACTTTCTGGAGTGCAGGAAGAGGCTGAAGGCTCTGTCCTCCATCCTGGCGCGGTACCCCAGTCGGGGCACGGCCAAAGGACGTAACCTCAGCATCCAGTGAGTCCCTGCTCTGCTCTGCTGGGGGGTTTTGCCTTTAATTTTTGAAATATTGCTCTTGGGGGTTGGAATTACATTGAAATAATACTGTGGGTGTGATCTGCAGTGCCTGATTCCAGCCTGAAATGCCACACTGCTTGTGTAGGGTGTGAACTCCAATGATTTTGAAGCTCATTCCTCAATTGCTGTTCAGTGTAGTGAGCATGTGTTTATTTATACATATATATATATTTATATATTGTATTTGTATGTTAATTTATATAAATACACTTACATAACTGTTATTTGTTTTATACTGTATTATATTTACATAGATTTCATTTTGGACTTATATTTATACATATAAATACACATACATTTCTACATCTTCACATGTACATACACAAACAATGTTTATTCATATTTAGTTTTATATTTATAGATGCATACACAATATATGTATTTCATTATATATTTTATATACACATACAATATATATATTTACTTATATATTTTATATATATACAGAGTATTTATACACATTTAAGTTTATATTTTATACACATACACAATATTGATACACATTTAGTTATATATTTTATATACATTCATAATATTTATACACAGTTATACATTTATAGATATATTCACAATATTTATGCATATTAATATATTTATATACTTACACAGTATATATATGTATTTAGTTACCTATTTTATATACAGACAATATTTATACACATTTAGTTATATATTTTATATACATTCACAATATATATATATTTAGGTTTCTATTTTGTATACATACACAGTATATATATTTAATTATATATTTGATATACATACACAGTATATATGTGTATTTTCTTATATATTTAATATACATACACAATATTTATACACATTTAGTTATATATTTAATATACATACACAGTATATATATGTATTTACTTATATATTTTATATACATACACAGTACTTATGCACTTTTAGTTATATATTTATAGATACATACACAATATTTATACACAGTTGTATATTTAAATTTCTTATTTATATATATTTTGCTCATGTTAATTTTCATTTTGGGCAGCAAAAATGGGCAGTGCTTGTTACTCCTAGCAGTTGGAGAATCATGGATTTCTACAAATCCCTTTAAGAAGGCATCCAAGTACCTTGGAATGATTTAGTTTAGGAGAAGAAAATTTTAAAGAAATTACAGAGAAAAAAATGAAAAAAATTGTTTAAACTCATTTAAGAAGTGAGTTTTACCTGGTGGTTGCATTTCTGGTGAGCACATGGAAGAAAACTTTAAGTGAAGCTAAAACGAAGCATCCCTTTTTTGGGGGAGTTAAAAAATACACGAATTTACAGCAGAGATTTTCATCTCAATTCCTTTTCACTCAAAGCCAACTTGTGCCCTTTGATGCCAGCAAGTGCTGCAGCCTTTAATCTGCTGTGGTTTGTGCGGCAGCTCAACCTGGCTCTGGAATGAGAGCAGTGCAATTGGATCCATGGCAAAAAGGCCATAAATTATGGACAACTTGGAAAAGGTGCTTTTAGGAAGGCATGGTGTTGATCCCAGCTGGGAGCTGGGAGCAGCAGGA
>NW_005054474.1:548675-548843 GCF_000277835.1 Geospiza fortis | reverse complement strand
GGAACTGGGCTGGCAGAGCCAAGCAAAACTGTAAATCCCAAGTCCACAGTACAGCAAATAAATAAAAATGCGGTGAAATAGAAACGGTGAGTGGGAAATGAAGTTGGGGTAAAAGATAGGAACAGGAAGAAGGAGACAAATTGTTCAGTTTCAAAACTTGGGTGTTAA
>NW_005054474.1:548088-548665 GCF_000277835.1 Geospiza fortis | reverse complement strand
TCCTGCTGACAAATGGCTGGGCTGCTATGGAAGATGTCCCTGAGAAATCTTTTGGAATGATTGGACCATCTGCAGGTGGAAACTTTTACATAAATATGGATTCAGTGTTAGAGGAGCCCCTTTTAGAGTAGAATTTTTACTGTGATGTAGCAGGAAGTGTTTGAAAATCTTGGGTTGTGCAAATTAGCAAATATTTCTTGCTATTAATATGATGTTGCCATCAAGGGAAGGAAGGAATCCATCTGCTTCCTGGGAACAAACTTCCTTGCTTTTATTTTTTTTCTGCATTTTCTTTCAAAATTGGTTTTCTGACCACCTTGGTTTTTATTCAGGTGATTTAAAGCCAGCCTGGGAAAAGAATGTCCTGGATTTGTACTGATGTACCAATTTAATAAAGTCTGGGTTGTGCTCTTCACTGTGCTCAGGCGTCCTGGATGAGTTAAGAATAAATAATTGTGTAAGAAAAAATAGAGCTACAGGAATTACAGGACTTTGACAACAACAAAAATCCCTTTTATTTTTTTCTGCAGTCTGCTCTCTCAGCTCGGTCTGTACATTTTGTTCTGACCGAAAGCAC
>NW_005054474.1:535703-548078 GCF_000277835.1 Geospiza fortis | reverse complement strand
CAGCAGGACTTTTACATTTTTATGTTGATGTGATTTTTTTTCTTTTAATTTCTATTTCAGTTTCCTTTCTTCTGGGGATATTGCCTGCATGGCAATCTGTTCCAGCAGCTACTCAACCATCATGGCCTTCTGCTTCCTGGAAGAGCTTCGCTGGGAATTTGCTGCTTCCTACAACACAAGGAGCATCAATTCAGCTTCCAGACCATATGCTTTTATTGAATTTGGTTTGTAACTTTGTTCTCTAATCGCAAAAATCCTCCTCCTGCCAAATTGATGGTGTTAAACAACATCTCCTGGCTAAGGGCTGATGATGAAAGTGACTCTGGGTGTGCCTTTGGAAATCTTAATGCCCTAAACTATTGAAGTGTTTGGTTTGGAGTTCCTGAGAGTTCATCTCTTATGAACAAAATGCTGTGCTGATTGATGAACAAGCAGAGAAGAAAAAAGAAATTGATATCTCGGACGCTTTCTAACTTAATTAAAAAAATCTGACAAGTGAGGACAGATAGTACAGGAAAAAAAGGAGACAGAATAGATTATTATGGGCAGCTTTATTTCTGGCATGACTTGGAGGCAGAATACTTCAGAACCATGCCCAGTGGTTCTTTTTTAGCCTGAAATAATTGGTTTTCTTGCCAAGTAGCGGCTGCTCTACTGAACCTCACACCTTTGAAAGACACAATTCCCTTGCAGTGAGAGAGTATTCTGGGAAAGGATAATATCCTGCAGTGTGTTTGCACTCTTCAGTCCAGATTTCAGTAACAGTGTTAAACTCAGGCTTAAAAACTTGAGAAATCCATTGGGAAAGCTTCTCCTAGAGCCATCTTAGATTTTGGGTGGATTTCCTTCAGGGCACATTACAGCCAGGATGGAATTTCATACTGAGATCCACACAGTACTCTTTTTTTTTTTTTAACTTGAGTAGGAGTTGGGGGATTTCTAGCCTCTTTTAATTTAATCTAGCCTCTTTAATAAGGCTAATGATTTCAGTGTAAATTTGTGTATAATAAAGACACTAATAATCTAGCCTCTTTAATCTTTTAACCTAGGCTTTTAATAAGCATAAAGCTTATTTTTCCAAGAAAAAAATACATTTCTAAAATAATTTTTATTTTTATACTTTATTAAGTTACTAAGCGTCTAATATTGCTGTGTGGTTATTTATTTATTTATTTCATCATCTCCATTCCTGTGTTTGGATCTAAGATGGGCTTGATGCTCAAGATTTTAATAATTTGTTTGGCAGTTACAGATCATTTTTATTATTTTTTTAGAGTAGATATTAGAAGAAATTCTTTCCTGTGAGGGTTGGAAGGCACAGGTTCTCAGAGAAGCTGTGGCTGCCCCTGGAACCAAGGGCAGGTTGGATGGGGCTTGGAGCAACCTGGGATAGTGGAAGGTGTCTCTGCCATGGCAGGGGGTGGCACTGGATGATCCTTAAGGTCCCCTCCATCCCAAACCTTTCTGTGCTATAAAATATCTAAAAGAAGTATTTTTGTTCCCTAACCAGGAGTGGAATTTTTGGCCTGAACCCAGTAAGAAATGAAATAAATTAAAACAATCAAATCACCATGATCTGATAAAATATCACCACAATTAAGATTTTAACAATGCTAAGGATTAATTAAGCATTCTTTCAGAGGTGACTTGAGCAGCTTTTCCTGTTGTTTCAGATAACACCATTCAGAAGGTGAAACACCATTTCAACAGCAGCCGTGGCCCCAGGGCCAAGGGAGGCTGGGAGAGGGTGGAGGAGGAGCTGAAGCTGCAGCCCCCAGTGCAGCTGCAGCTGGAGGCCACGGAGCTGCTGAACGGGCTGAGCAATGGAGGGCACGCAGGAGGCCATGTGGAGGTTGGTAAGTTACTTCTACACCAGGTGACAGGAGATTTCCTCACCCTCACGGTGTTGCCAGGTGTCACAGTGGTAGATGTGAAAAACGCGTTCACTCTTTGTTCTGGGGTTTGAAAGCAAAACCAGTGAGGGACTCCCAAGTCAGAAATACAATTTATTAGGAAAAGGAAAACAAAACCCAAACAAAATACATGCAATAATACAAAAGAAAAACCATTGACAGAGTCAGAATACAACCTGAAACACTGTTGGTCAGGGTGTTGGTAGCAGTGCAATTGGAAATGTGCCTGCAGCCCTCCTGGAGTGTCAGGTGTGGTTCTATTGGGGCAGTGATCCTGTAGAAGGGTGGAGTCTTCCTCTGAAGATCCAGTGCAAGAGGCAGCTGTTTCTCTGAGAATCCAGTGGAAAGGCTGCTCTGGTGTCCCAAAAACTGAGATTCTATCCAGGTAGGAATGCTTGGCTCCTCCCTCTGGGCAGAGCATCTCACAATGGGATGATGAATTTTATCAGCCATGCAGTGACATTCAATGACCCATTAACAGCAGCTATGTCCCCAGAGGGAGGATTGGTTTGTGGAAGAGATAAGGCATCCATGCAGAATATTCAAACTGAAACAGGAAATTACAAATTATGAAAACATAACTTTCATCTGGGCACTGAGCCAAGAGCACACTGTTATCTTCAGGGATACACCTTAAATATCTTTTAATTACATCAGCCTGTTGCATATTCACAGACCCTTATGCTAGTAAGCTTTTCCACAAACAAGTTTACATGTTCCAAGAATTGTTTAGCATGGCTCCTCCTTGGGTCTGCCTTTTTAGAGCATGGGTATTCTTTGGTTGTGGTTTTAGTCCTTTTTTATCACCTCCAGTTTTGGGGTTTGGTCTACACTGCCTTCAAACAGTGAGTGCTGTTGGTTGGCAGATGTGTACAGGTGTGCTCATCCTGTGTTCACTGGGTGTTATCCCATCCCAGCAGGCAGTTTAACACAAGCACACTTACATCACCTATTTCACTGAGCTTAATTAACAGCAGAAATAAAAACTATATCTTTATAACAAAGTTACTTTAACACCACACATATAAAATCCATTTTAATATTTGCAAAAAGCCAATATTATAATATGTATCTATAACACATATCAGCTGTTTCACTATGTCTAAGCTTAATTAACAGCTGAAATAAAAACTATATAACAAAGTTACTTATCAGCTATTTCACTGCTATGTCTGAGCTTAATTAACAGCAGAAATAAAAACTATGTAACAAAGTTACTTTAACATTACACATAAAAAATCTGTTTTAGTATTTGCCAATATTGCAATATGTATCTATAACACATATCAGCAACTTCACTACTATGTTTAAGCTTAACAACAGAAATGAAAACTATATCTTTATAACAAAGTTACTTTAACAATACACATATAAAATCTATTTTAATATTTGCAAAAAGCCAATATTACTACATTTATCTTAAACACATATCAGCTATTTCACTGCTATGTCTAAGCTTAATTAACAGCAGAAATAAAAACTATATAACAGTTACTTTAACATTACACATATTAAATCTATTTTAATATTTGCAAAAAGCCAATATTACAATATGTATCTATAACACATATCAGCTATTTCACTGCTATGTCTAAGCTTAATTAACAGCAGAAATAAAAATTATATCTTTATAACAAAGTTACTTTAACACCACACATATAGAATACATTTCAATATTTGCAAAAAGTCAATATTATAATTGTATCTATAACACATATCAGCTATTTCACTGCTATGTCTAAGCTTAATTAACAGCAGAAATAAAAACTATATAACAAACTTACTTTAGCGTTACACATAAGAAATCTATTTTAATATTTGCGAAAAAAACAGTATTACAATATGTATAACACATATTTATATCAGCTATCTCACTACTATGTCTAAGCTTAACAGAAATTAAAACTATATCTTTATAACAAAGTTACTTTAACATGACACAAATAAAATCTGTTTTAATATTTGCAAAAAGCCAATATTACAATATGTATCTATAACACATACCAGCTATTTCCCTACCATGTCTAAGCTTAATTAACAACAGAAATAAAAACTATATCTTTATAACAAAGTGACTTTAACATGACACATATAAAATCTATTTTAATATTTGCAAAAAGCCAATATTATTATATTTATCTATAACACGTATCAGCTATTTCCCTACTATGTCTAAGCTTAATTAACAGCAGAAATAAAAACTATATCTTTAGAACAAATTACTTTAACAATACTCATATAAAATATATTTTAATATTTGCAAAAAGCCAATATTACAATATGTATCTATAACAGTAGAAATGCTGCAACATCCCTCAAAGCATCTCATTCAAAAGCCACTCTGAGCAAGGCCACAAGAGCCATTTCAAGTCCATGCACAGATAGCTCAGGGGAAGAAGGACAGGAAGGGTCTTTGTGTGATGTATTCCAGCAGAGGTTTATTGCATCCACCATGCCAAAGGGGTCAGGGACAGAGACCAAACCATGTGGTCTGCACAGACTTAAGTATGGGGTCACTGACTTGAGGGTACAGGGATGGTGCAGAGGCAGCAAACTGTAGGGGAAATGAGAGATGAACAATTGGGGTGGGCAGGGTCAACTGGCCAGTGGGGGAATTTAAATAAAATTATAATAATTCAGAGGGAGAGGGTTTACATTTTCCATTTCAGGGAAGGCTCCTGCCTTCCTTAGCAGACACCTGTCTGTTCAAACTGAGAGAAATTTCTGATGTAGATTGGCAATAGTGCTGCGGAGCACCATGGGGGACATCCTCTCTTTCAGCCTAGGTGGGGAATACTCTGTGGCAGATCTTTCCAGGGCAAAGCTTGGTTTATTGTATTCCCACAACTCCTCTGGTTTTTCCTACTATGAAAACTTCCCCAATGGATTTTTGGAGACACTTAACAGGGAAACATGAGTAAAACGATGAAAACAATGATTACAATCCAAAAATCTGTTTGGCAAAAGATGAAACCCATCTTATCTGAAAAGTTCATTGATGTAACCTGAGTTCTTCTCAACTTTTAAGTCCGTTACTTGCTCTCCTTCAGCTTCTGGATGTGGATAGATGTTGAGTGTGAAGAAAGGTTGAAGCAGCACATCTTTTCCAAGTCCTGGCAGTTATGTCCATGGGCAAGCAGTGAAAAGTCTGTTGCTGCTTGGTTTTATAGTGTTGCATGCTTGGTGTTACTGGCATTTGTTAGCAGCTCACTCTGTGCTTAGGATGTAGCATTGGTTTGCTTACTTAGTTAGCACTTTTAATTCTTTTAGCATTTTTAAAGTTTTTGCAGCAGCAACCCCAGGAGCCAATACTGAGGCTGCTATTTTCTTTTTGCTACCTCAAAAGTAAATTTTGTTTTGGCAGTCAGATTTAAATTGATGGACAAATCTGCTGTGCCTAATTTTGTGGTCACAAATTATGGCCCACAGCACATGGCAGAAAAACACATGGAGGTTCCTTGTGTACCAAGAAATGTTTGTTTACACTGTGTGTGTGAAACCAAAAAAGGCTTTTTCCATCATAGTAAACAACATATGGGCTTTACATTGCAGCAGGTATGCAGCAGTGCTTTGGAGGCTGCTGTGGAGTCTTTTTCCAGCCTTACAGCTTCCTCTCTGTATGGAAAATATAGGCTTGATATTTTCCATGTGGAATTCTCTTATCTTCAAATCCTTGTTTGTTCAAATTTCTAAAGAAGCTCCACTGACTCATTCGTTGCTTGTTGCAAACTCTTAATGAAAGATCTGTAATTACAGTCTGAATGAGTTTCTTCAGCCTTGAGGGAAAAGAAGGTGAGAAAAATATGAGCTGAGGGTAACCTCTTGTTCCACATTGTCTGGCTTGAGGTGTTCTCCCCTCTTTGTGTTTTCCTTTTACCTTATTTTTAAAAAAAATTGAATCTATTTGACTAAAATTCTGAAAGAGGCTTTGTGTATCTGTGTAAATAACACAGAGGTTTTTTAATAATAAAACCTGATGTTTTACTGCTTTTGAAGCACCAACCTCTACTTCTTTATTGTAAAAATGTTACCTCTTACTTGTGTTTCAGTTGCACAGTCAAGGTCCTGCCTACCTCCTCCACAAATGAAATCAGAGAATTATTTAGGTTGGAGGAAACCTTTCAGATCATTGAGTCCTACCAGAAACCAAACCCTGCCAAGTCCACCACTAAACCATTCTCTATTTTAATCCTGTTAGCACGGTGGTTTAAATGCAACTGGAGTGCCATGAGCTTGTATTTCCTTTTTTTTTTGTTGTTGTTGTTCTTGGCTTATGAAGCACTAATAAAATTAAGTTCCAGTTGCTCAGTCTTATAGTTTGTGATAGATGAGCTGGAATCTAATTTGACATAGGTATTTTAAATTAAGAGTATGGAAGGGCACTGGCCAGGAGGAATTAAAAATAGAATGGAAAGCACTTTATTTGCCAGTCAGATTTGTGAGTGCTCCTCAGAGCTCTGCTTGAAGGTTAAATCTTTTCATGTTATGACAGGGCTTAGAAATTCTTTGCACTTTTTCTTTAAATTTTGAACAGCTTCAGTGCCAGTAAATATTTGTGATCTAGTCTGTGTCCACAGATCAGAAATATATTTTCACTTCCCTCTTATTCCTAATTGCTTTCCTTTACTGTCCATCTGGCTTTTTATTTCTGGCTGTTCTCTCTGGTCTAACCCAAATACTCTCACAGATTGTTCTGCCTTTATTTTAAGGCTCATGTTTATGATCATCTGTTTGCCTCCACTGGAGTCAGCTTTCCTGGCTTGTGTCTCTCTCATCATCCCCTCCCAGCTGAATCCCACTTTGCTGCTCTAAGTTTAGCTGTGTGCATGGTGTTTGTTCCATATTAATGTTATTTATACCACGGCTCTGCTCTACAAGAGGCTGTTTGAAATGCTGTGGCTGCAGGAGAGCAGGATTGAATTGTGACTGCACTCCCTGGTGCAGATTGATTGATCCAGGGATGATCCAAACATCCCTTCCTCACATGGCTGGAGCTGCTGCTGGCCTCTTTGGAGCTGGCTGAGCTCATCCTCTGCCTCTTCAGTTTGCTGTGAAAAGGGCCAGAAAAGTCAGGGCAGCTTTCTCTTTGTTAGTATTCTTGAGATCAAGAGATTTTTTTTCCCCTTCTTACTTCCATTCTTTCTGCTGTTTGTTCTTTCCTTTTGTTAACTAAACACAGCCCAACTCTGGCTACAAAAACCCTTCCTTTGCACCCTTGATCAGCACCCCCAGAGCCCTGCCTGCTGCTCAGAGCCTCTCTGGTGTTAGTGTGGGCACAGAGGACATGGGGCTGTGTGCAGGGCACAGAGGGGGCTCTGTGGGCAGGGAGGGTGCCTTGGTTTGGAAAGACAGGAGTCTGCTAAGGAAGGCAGGAGCCTCCCCTGAAATGGAGAATGTAAACCCTCCCCACCCCTCTGAATTGCTATAAATTTTAAATTAAGGGGCTCTCAGGCAAAAAACATGGGAGCAGGAAATTAGAGTTCTTTAATAGGGAAGAAAAAAATTAAAGGATAAAATAAACAATGCAGTCCACTAGAACAACATTGACAGAGTCAGAACCCAACCTGACACCCTGTGGGTCAGGGTGTTGGCAGCAGTCCCATTGGAATTGTGGCTCAGCCCTCCTGCAGTGTCAGGGGTGGTTCTGCTGGAGCAGGGGGGTCCTGTAGAGAAGCATGTATTCTTCCTCTGAAGATCCAGTGGAAGAAGAGGCAGCTGCTGTTCCTCTGGGGAATCCAGGCCATGCAGGGACATTCAATGGCTGTTATCAGCAGGTGTCCCCTCCCTAGGCAGGAGTGATTGTGATCACTCAGAGAGAGAGATAAAGCAAACTGCCCACTTGACAAAGGTAATCTGCCATACATGGTAATTGAATACATCTTGCCTTGCAGTCTGGAACAGGGGGTTTGCACCAGGACATGGGGCTGGGTGCAGGGCACAGGGGGCTGTGTGTGGGCAGGGGGGGTTTGCACCAGGACATGGGGCTGGGTGCAGGGCACAGGGGGCTCTGTGTGGGCAGGGAGGGTTTGCACATCACAGCTGCCTCTGGGAAGCAGCAGAACAACTTGTGCCACTGCTCTTGTGAGGCAGCTGGTGAATCCTGCAGCTCCCCTTGGTGAGTGTTCTTCATCTTCCACAGGCACACAGGGAGTCCTTCAGAGGCCTTTTCAGGGGCTGCTTTTGAAGCTGTCTCACTCTCTGCCTTTTGTGTGCTTGTGTTTCAGCTGAGGCTGTTGGAGTGATTTCATTTCTCACTCCTGGTGCTCTTCCTGCAGAGCTCTGAGTGACTGACTCAGTGTCCAGCCTTGTGCTGTGCCTGCAGGAGGCAGATCCAAGCTGCTGCTGCACACTCTGGTGTCTCCTTCCAGTGAAATGGCCACAGGCCTCTGCCAGAAAATCTTTCCTGGGCAGAGGTTTCAATTTCTTCACTGGGTGAGGGTGTTTGCAGTTACCATGCACATGTTCAAACCTGCTGGTGCATCACCCACAGCTCCCAGAACATTTCTGTGTGGATCTTGTGCTCTGAAGTGCACAACTTCTGTGCTTGAAGAGGCAGATCAATGTGAAGCCTAATTAGTGTTTATTTGTGCTTGTGCAGAGTGGTGCTGTCCTGCACTGAGTGTTTGTACTCTTCTTTTTCCTTATTTAATGCAATAGGCCATTCCAGTGTGAAATTCTCTTTATAAAAATATGACTGATTTCACCCCAGGAAGTGAAATAATTTTCCCTTAGCAGGACCCATCTCACTTCTCTGTGCAATTTCAGTTTGTGAGTTAAACCTCACAATTTAAGAGCACAAATAAATCTCTGCAGCCAACCATTTCAAGCCCAGTTTTCACAAAATCTGAACCCTGAGCAACTGGATGTTTTAATCTCCTCTGCATCTGTGACAGCAATTCTTTTTTATCCTCCTGGACTAAAAAAAAATGTAACTTTTACATGATATTTCATGCTGCAGAAGCAATATATTGAGACCTACATTGTTCTTCTCTAGGGACTGGGAACTCTTGGCACGTGTGGTTTGCAGGATTCTGCTCAATGAATGACATTTGTGTTTGATAATTATAATTTGTTTGAGATACATTTATGCCTCTGAAGTAAACCTTAAAATGTGAGGAACAGTCTTTATTAGGAAATATCTGTGGGACAGTTAACACATATATAGCTGCAACATTATTTAATTAATCAAAAGTAGGAATAGCAGGAAAAAAATAGAAGGAAACTGAATTCTGGGGTCAGAGAATGAATAAAGATGCTGCTACAAGTTCTTTGTAAATGTCATTGTGTAGCAAAAGAGAAGCCAAATATCCTTTGAGTGACAGAGTTACACCATTCTGTCTGTAATACCCAGTAATGCTCCCTAAAGTGACACACATCAAATTGAGCTGATCCAGTTCCTTTGGAGCTGAAATTATTGGTGTGTGAGTGCATGCCAGACAAATTAATTACAGACACACAGATGAAAGGTGCTTTACATCCCTGTATTAATTTGGCACCAGAGTTTTTTACATCCATCTATCAAAATCTGGCTTGAAGGAGAAGGCAGGAGTGTTTTTCTCTCTGAAATCGTGTGGTGGCTGTTGTGGTGATTCATCTGTCGCTCAAAGGAAGCCAGAGGTGCAGTTTTATCTGGAATGGTCAGATAAATAGATGAATAGTCAGGCCAATAGGCTCTGGATTCACTGAGCACAGGGAGAAGATGGTTCCCTTGAGGGCTCATTCATTCTCTCCTGTCTTGGGTGCAGGAGAACATCTGGATTTGAGATCTGAGCTGCAAATTATCATTTTTTATGAAACTGGCAGTGTCCTACTTGTGGGGATTCAAGGGCAGGGATGAAATATAGGTGAGGATCAAGGTGTGGAATCTGTTGTTGAACAAGTGCAGGAAAACTGGAGGTGTGCTCTTGGCCAAGCCTGAATTAAAGGCAGCAGAATCCAAAGCTAAACACACATTTATGATAATTACTTTGACCTTAATTAGGGATGTATCAATGAGATTATCACGCAGAACTGCTGTTCAGCAGTGTGGGTGTTAAGGAGTAGCAGAGAAGGTGAGAAAGGAAGGAGGCAGACAATTCACTGCCTGTGAAATGGGGGCAGCCTGAGCCCTCAAGTGGGATAAAATGTTTAATGAGTGGTTAAGGAGGAGATGAATTGCTGCCTTGCTGTGGTGGTGGGTGAAATCTAAGCCCTTCCCCAGACCTCTGGGTGGGGAAAGCCTCTGGCTTTTCTGCTGACCTGAGGAGTGCTGAGCATCCTCATCTGCTGGAATAAACAAAGAATTATCTGTTTGCACCATAGTAGAAGACATTGATGCCAAATAGGTCAAGAAAAATCTGTTGCTGACCTGTCTAAAAATACTCCAGAGCTCTTGATGATTTCTGGATGTGTGAAGAACTGAATACTGCAATACAACAACAAAAATGGGGCTTTCTGTTCATCATCAGTCTTCCCTGGAGCAAGCATGGAAGGTTTTGAAAGTGTTTAAAACCCACACAAGGTAATTGTGGTGTTTTCTACTAAAAGATTGAAAATAATAGAGCAAACTTTCACTAATGTCTGCTTTTCATTTCATTTCCAGTCCCTACTTACAGAATGCAGCCTGTGACCCCCCTGGGGATTCTGTCACTTGTTCTGAACATCATGTGTGGAGCTCTGAACCTCATCCGAGGAGTTCACCTGGCAGAATATTCCTTTCAGGTAACCCTGAGTGCTCCCACACCTGAGAATGAGTGAAAGGCAGAGAGTTTTTGGGTAACCAGTTCAAGGGTGGCTGTTCTGCCCCTCAGCTGAGCACAATCTCTCCACAAGAAGTGTTTTGTTTCTCCAGGACTGCTACACTTTGTGTATTTTTCTGTACATCACAATATTCTGCATTTTATTCTGTTCTATAGAACTTTAAATTTTGAGAAAGTTATTTTTTAATTATTTATTTTTTAGTTTATTTTTTTAATTATTAGGATTCTAAAATTCTAAAAATTATTTAATAATTACTGAATAATTATTTTAATAATTAAATAATTATTTAATTATAAAAATTATTAAAGTTTTTATTATTTAGTTCTAAAAATTATTTAATAATTTTTAGAAATTGATTTTAAAATTCATTTATTCTTACCAGGCTGCCTGGATTTTTTTTTCTCCATTCTTGCATTTTATTTTAGATCCTTTTCTGTAATTTTTTTTTTTAATAAACATGAGACTGTAAACAACTTTAAAAAAGGGGGAAAAAAGTGTGCTGATTGTATCCTGACACAGTTTTATTTAGCAGGAACTGTCACATAAGCCTCAGTTCTTGGTGCCTTATCCAATGATATTGATCTTGGTGTTTGACACTGTTACAGTCAATCAGCATAAACTGGGAGAAGAGGTTCTTGACTATATTTAAAATGTTCTCAAATATCAAGCAGCACTTGCTAAAAGCTGTGCCTGACGTGGTTGTCACTTCTTTTAATCCCAACAGGAGGACCATGAAGGAATTGGAAATGTGATAGCTTTTCTTCTACCTTTTCTAGCCTGTGTTTTTCAGGTATGTTAAATGCAAATAAAAAACTTTGCTAATTATTTTGCTGTTACAATTCACAAGACAGAGCCATTTTCAGCTAAGCAGAGGTTTTTAATATCCTACCCAGGTGATTCCACTGATTTATTCCAGTGAAGTGGCACAAAAGCAGTTCAAGGCACATTTGGACCCTTGGGAAATTGCATTTGCAGGCTTTTTCAGTGCTTCCATGTTGTGACAAGCCAGAGGGGGGGCTGGGTGTGATGGGTAAATGCCATCCCAGAGATGGTTTATTCCCAAAGGGATGGACACATCTTCTGTCAGTGTCAGACTTAGGGATGGGCTTTTGCAGCACAACCTCCTTGAGGACTGAGCAAATATTGGACAGCAACATTATTGAAAATGGTGTAATTTACATGAAAAATCACATTGAATCCTGGTGGTTCCTTAATGGCTTTTTTCCATATTCCAATTTTCCATATTTTCCATTTTTTTTCCATAATGGGGTTATTTCCTCTGACCTTTCACAGAAGAGTTTGAATGAGGAAAATACAACTTGTTCCAAATTGTTTTTTCTTGAAAGGCTCCTTGAATTGCTAAAAAATTCCACAACCTTTAACCTGAGAGCAATATATGCTGGAAAATCTTCAACTTTCAGCCTGGCATTGCAGAAAGGTGCTGCAGTTTTATTTTCTAGGAATAACTGATGCCTACAGTGTATTCATTGCCCTTGTTCCTTTTAGATCACAGTTTGGGGATAACTGGCTGCAGACTTTGATGTATTTATGGCATTATGTATTGTATTATGATACAATTTAGTGTCTTTCAGCTTTCTTACATCTTTGCTCATGGCAGAGCTTTGGGGTGAATAGATGGATTTAGATCTAATAGATTTATTTTGATCTAACAGATTTATTTCAATCTAATAGATGGATTTAGATCTAATGGATTTATTTAGAT
>NW_005054474.1:532036-535168 GCF_000277835.1 Geospiza fortis | reverse complement strand
TTTCCCTGTGAGTACCTGAAGCCAGGGAAGCTGAATAAAGGAGAATTCTCCCTTCTCCTTTTGATTTATAGCAGCTTCTCCCCAGAAGCTGTGCACAACCTGCAGTGCTTTCCACGTGCTGACCTCTGCATCAGCACAGTTGGAAGTTGTGACCTCAGCTGACAAAGGCTGATCTGGCACTGCCTGAGGGGGAAAAGTGACTCCTCTGCCAGCACTGGGAGCTTTTCATGTTCTCCTGTGAGGGTTTTGCCCTTCACATGCTCAGCAGATGGGTCCCAGGCAGCAATTCCCAGCTGGATCCCTGGTTTTGTGCAGAGCTCAGTGCTAACTCTCCCTCTTGCTCCTTTTGCAGTGTTACCTGTACCTCTTCTACAGCTCAGCCAGGAAGGTGAAGACGTTTGTGCTCCTTTTCTGTGTCTGTTCGTGCAACATCTACTTGTATGGATTGAGGAACCTCTGGCAAATCTCCTTCCACATAGGAGTGGCTTCTCTTTCCTCTTACCAGATCCTGACAAGGCAGCTCCTGGAGAAGCAGCCTGACTGTGGTGTATGAAAAAATAACAAACTTGGGGGTTTGCTACTCTGTTTTTACAACTCTTTTTTTGTATTCACCTGGCCAAAAAATAGCTCAGAGTGTTTTTTAACCATCCATGGCAATGGTTATTGCAAGGAGAACAGCTCCAAGCAACTTGGGATAAGTAGGATCCTGTAATTATGTCCAGCACACAGCAAGGGGTGCGGCTGTATTTCACATGGTGGGGCTTGTCAGGTGTCACCACAGATGGAAGTTCTTACCTTCAGCAGGCTTTTCCTCCTTGGCTGCCACCATCCAGAGAGCATTTTGCCATTTGTCTCACTGGCTCTGTGAGAGCTGGGCAGGTCAGTCTTGCCCTGCTGCTGCAAATACCCCAATTGTGTAGAAAAACAAGGGTAAAGTGATGGGTAACATTTCTGTCTCTAGATTGTCTTGGTGAATGTGAGTAAAGGGGTTGTTTGCTGTAATTAGGTGAGTGCAGAATCAGTGGGGAAAATGCTGAGGGTGAGCTTCAGGATCATTTTTCTGGGTTTGGAAGGACAGGGAAAGGCTGTGGCTCTTTTATAAACCATAAAGTCTATAAATATCTCCTTGTCTGAACAGCACATTGCAGTTTAGTGTGTGCTCATGGGTTAATTGCAAATGTGCTTGGGGCAGCAGAAAATAATCCAAGTGGGTGTAAGTGATCTGTCAGCTCTTGTGGCCTTTGTTTCCTTGGCTAAGGTCACTTTTGGGATAAGGGCAATTCCATGTTTGCTTGGCCTGTATGGATAATAAATCTCTCAAGCCTATTTATGACAGGCCACTGACTCCTTCACCTTTTTTTAATAAAATGAGTAGCTGGTGAGTAGAAAGCCATTTTTCCAGGAATGGAAAGCAAGAGCAGGTTCTCTTTGTTCTGTAGAACACCTGTGGTTAATGGTGGTGAATTCTTACACTCAGAGGAGTTTCTGGGTGTGCACTTTGGAATTGGGGACTGCAATTCCCAACCTCTGCTGCACTGGCTCTTCTGCTCTGTCATGGATCCAGGTGCACAGGGGCATTTTAGGGCATAGATGAATAATTTAGGCTGGCTGTTCAAAAAATGCATAGCAGTTTGATGCAGCTGTCCTTGAGGGCTTGTAGAGATTCAAACTGTAGGTATGTTACTGTGGAATTATAGTCCTAAAATTTCCTTTTTTTTTTTTTTGTTCTTACTGGTCATTCCCATTTCTTTCACCAAAGATTTCTTTTTCCTCTCACATAGTCTCTACCTCCGGTTGCAAAGAGATTAACATGCAGCAGAGTTGTCTTTTTTTTGCAGGAACACTTGACAAAATTATTTTCTTTTATGTCAGTGAGTTTTCCTGGAATCTCAGGATGCAAACGTAAGGATCAGACCAGAAATTTGTGGTGCTGGACCTTGGAAGCACTTCTGGATGCAGCTGGCTGCAGCAACAGCATCCATGGGCAGCTCATTCCAACCTGGACAGTTTGTAGGACATCAGGAGACTTAGTGCCAGGAGGAAAATGTAGGGATTTCTTTTTCACTGCATTTACTGGAACAACAATGTGATAAAAACCTCCAAAGTGTGAGGAATAGTCTGGTAGGAATGATGGAGGAATATTTTAGCCAGGTATTTAAGGACATAGCTCGAGCTGTGCCATAAGGGAAAGGTTTTCTGTTCTAAAGCAGAAAATTTCTTTCTTTTATGTCAGTGAGTTTTCCTGGAATCTCAGGATGAAAATACGAGAATCAGACCAGAAATTTGTGGTGCTGGACTTTGGAGGCACTTCTGGATGCAGCTGGCTGCAGCAACAGCATCCATGGGCAGCTCATTCCAACCCAGACAGTTTGTAGGACATCAGGAGACAGTGCCAGAGCTTTTCTCTGGAGGAAAATGTAGGGATTTCTTTTTCACTGCACTTACTGGAACAGCAACATGACAAAAACCTCCAAAGTGTGAGGAATAGTCTGGTAGGAATGATGGAGGAATATTTTAGCCAGGCATTTAAGGACACAGCCTGAGCTGTGCCACAAGGGAAAGGTTTTCTGTTCTAAGGGAGAGGATTAAAGTTGTTTGTCTGTCATTATCCCACTTTTCTGTCAGACTGCAAGTGGGGAAATGCAGCCACAATTCAAGCCCTGTCCCTGAGACACCAAGGTGACCCCCCAAATGTGAGAGGTTTTGTGCTGCTTTTAATTTTCAAGCTGTTCACTCCCAGTTTTCCCTGGTAAATTACTTCTGGAGACTGCGGAACTCAGCCACAAGTTTGGATTACAAGTTTAAAAAAAAAAATCTACAAAAAGAACACCCCAAAAATCTGACACTAGAAACTTAACACTTTAGGGATAATGGATCTGGTGACTGGTGGTGTTTTCCAGGAGCATAAATTGGGTATTAACCCACTGGATTCATGTGGGGAAAGGATGAAGCATTTTATACAGACAGACAGATCTTCATGAAAAGGACTTTAGGACAGGAGCCAACTCCCTGCTCCTCCTGCCTTTTTATCCTCACTCTGGCTAAAGAGTCCAGAAGAGCTTTTCCTGTTTCTCCACACAGAGCATTTCCAGAGGGCATTCCTCAGAGCTGACTGGAAAAGTTGGAACATTC
>NW_005054474.1:526301-532017 GCF_000277835.1 Geospiza fortis | reverse complement strand
CTCTGCCCTGACACAGATCCATCCCTGAGCCAGGGGATGGCAGCCACAGCTCTGCAGAGGAGTGCTAGAACGGGGTGTCTGGATAATTGTGCAATTAACAGAGTGGAGAAAGGTTAAATTCAGCTTTTTTTGAATTGGTTTTCCTGAAAACATTTCAGTAAAATCAAACCAAATCAGTCGGTTCAGTTCTGCCTTTGCCTAAACTTGTATTTTTTTTTGCTTTGTGGATTTTTGGGGAATGTGGCTGAATCCTCAGGTGTTTTCTGCCCAATGACAAAGCTCTGCTTTGGTGTTGGTCTTAATCCCTTTGCAACCTTTCATTTTCCTGTAATAGGTGTAAACCATATTAAGGAATCCACATGGATTAATCTGTGTGCACTTCATAGATTTGGGTTGGGGTTCCAGGATGAAGCAGAACACCCAGAATTCGATCTATTTTTATTTTTAATTTGGTATTTATCCCATGTCCACACAGTATTTATACAGTTAAACATTTTCTCTTGGCAAAACAGCAAGAGGAACGGAATAGTTTACATTGATCTCAGTGCTTTAAGATTTGATAAAAAAGAATGACTTGCAGTTTGAGAACACAAAATCTGACTCATAATGTGGGATTTTTCCTGTATTGAATCAAATCCCCAAAGAGAAATCCATCTCTTTTTTCAGCTTTAAACTGGTTAATGTGGTTTGAATTGCATCTTGTTCATTCTGTCACTTTGCAAGAGAAGTCTTTTGGAAACCCTTCTCCTCACCCAGCAGCTCAGCACAAGCAAATTGGCAAAGAATAAACTTCAATAGTTTCCAGATTTGCTTACTCAGTGCTTAGTCACTTTATGAAGCTGGTAATTCTCTGGTTTCTTTTTTTTTTCCCTTTTCTCCCAAAGACCTGTTGAGTTTGTAGAAGGTGGGCTGGTACCTTTTTAGACATTTTTGCACTGTATTAATAATTGAACCTGTGTAAATGTGTATAAAATCACTTTGCATGTATATGTATATATGTACATACATCTAATAAATGGCTTTTTTTGTAATGGTTGTCTTTATTCAGTGTTTGGAATTCAGTGATTATATGAGAAACAAGGTTAATCCATCATTTCATTTTTGCAGGCACCTTCAGTGGTCCCTGTGGCCAATTCATCAGCTGAACTGTATAAACATATTTATAAATACATTTATAGAAATGTAGTTATCCAAGCAGGGCACTGCAGGAGGCTGGGATGGAATCTCTTTGTGGCTTTAACAAGCTTGCTCTTTATTTCCAGGAACTCTCAGAAGCTTTTCCTGCAAAACTTGTGTGTTGGAATGAGATGAAATGAGATGTGTCACATCCCAAAGGTGCCTTTCCAGCTGCCTGGCAGGGATAGTGGGGATGTGGCAGTTTGCAGGTGCATTTTTAGCCTTAATGAAAACAGGACTGTTAATTAGCCTGCCCTTACTAAGAAATTGTGGAATTTTTTTGGGAATTTCAGCCACCTTTGCTAATGGCTCTGAAGACAGCAATTCATCAGTTTTAACGCAATGAAGGGGTTAATGTGACAGAAAATTCAGCTTTTCCATCACTGGAATGGGATGGGTTCATGTGTGGGACAGATGCTTTGTGTGACAGCACTCAGAGGATTCTGCTGAATCAGGAACCAGAAAATAAAGCAAAAATCAAAGAGCTGGAAGAAACCAGGCTTGTGGAACTACTGGTTACTTCCCATTTTTCTGCTCCCTGCTTCTCCACAGGGTATCTAATGGCTTCAAACTGACAGAGGGCAGGGTTAAAAATTAAATACTAGGTAAATTCCTCACTCTGAGGGTGGGCAGGCCCTGGCACAGGGTGCCCAGAGAAGCTGTGGCTGCCCCTGGATCCCTGGAAATGTCCAAAGCCGGGTTTGGAGCAGCCTGGGATTGTGGAAGGTGTCCCTGCCATGGCTGGGATGTCACTGGATGATCTTTAAGGTCCCTTCCAAACCAAACCACTCTGTGATTCTGTGGCAAAAGCAGAACAATGCTCAGAGAGAGGGAGAAAGCCCTGGAGTGAGGAGAGAGGCAGAGCAGGGGATGGGAATCAGGAGGACAGAGAGCCTCATTCTTCTGAACTGCTCTGCCCTTTGAAATCCAGATGTTATTTTTGTTCTGTAAAAAAATGATTGCTCAAAGCTTGTTCCTTCTCAGGATGCCAGTGGAGGGGAACAGCAGCCTCTCCCTTTCTTCTGTGGTGAGGGGAGAAAGCAATTATAACTCCCTTTCTCTTTTGAAGATGCTGATAAAAGGAGGTGGGAGGATCAGAGGGTCCCTGTGCCGAAACAGAAACAACTCCTGAGGTGATAGAAATACATGTTTTTATTTTAAACAAAGGAACTCCACTTCTGCTGACTTTCAAAGGTGACCCAGTTGCATGGAAAAACTGTTTGTGATGGGGGGGGAAGGAAACCATGGCCACAAAAGCAGGGACAGGCAGGAGGTTGGGACAGGTGAAGTGTCCCTTTCAATTGGACATGGCTTTAAAAGCTCTGGGCCACTTGTCCTAAGCTCAGGCCAGGGCTTGGAGCAGCCTGGGACAGTGGAAGGTGTCCCTGCCCATGGCAGGGGATGGAATGAGATGATCTTTAAGGTCCCTTCCAACCCAAACCATTCTGGGATTCTGTGATTCCCTTTTCTTTCACTTTTCTCCAACCCTTGGAAGAATCCTTTAAAAAGTAATTAAATGGCAACACCAAACAAACAGCCCTAAAAAGTCTTTGCTTCCTGTTCCTAAAGTACACAGTAAGCAAAACACAAAATTCTTTTAAAATTCCCTTTGGTGGAATAATTTTTTTTTGATGTAAGAATGGTAGGGAAGGCTTGAAATCATGACCATTAAAAGGTAAAGCACCTTTCAGTACAGCATAGAAGGCTGAGATTAATCTTTTCATTATGCAGGGGAAAAAATTAACTGTTGGAACCCTGGTTGCTGAGAATTTCAGATTTCTGTGCTGCCAGGCACTGACCCCCAAGAGAACACTGCATTGACCTGAGGCCGTGGAGAAGCTTCCAAAATGGAATGAGAGAACTGGGATTGTGGGTGTGGAGTTTGGATAGAAGTGTGTGAGATCACAGGGTGGGAAACTCAGAGTTTAAGGGTTTAGAATAGAGTAATATATACAAAGCAAGATGGAGGTTTGGGGTGGAGGCTGCTCCTTCTTCATTTTCTCCTTCATTTTCTTCATCTTCATTTTCTTCATCTTCTTAATTTACTTAATCTCCTTCATCATCTTCTTCTTCTTCACCTTCTTCACTTTCTTCTTCTTTTTCTTCTCCACCTTCTTCTCCATGGGTTTGGGTGGTTTTGTGTAATTGGATAAAAAAGTCCCCAGTGCAGCCACGGGTGGTTGGTTATTGGGTTAAAAGTAAAAATAATTGAGTGTCATTTCTTAATTGGACAGCTGATCCTCCAAAGGCCTTGTAGAGAGAGAGATGGGGCTCCATTTTTAGTTTGTGAGAGTGAAGTGCTGCAGAACTCAGGGTTTGTGAGACTGTGACAGAGATAAGAACTGATAAACATCTGAGTCCCAACAAGAAATTCCATCTCACACATTTAATCCTGACCAAGGCAAAAAAAAGAGCAAAGACTCCACAATTAATCCCAAATCCCTTATTTCATAGGGAAATAGAGAAATTAGGCAGAAAGTTCAGCCCTGAAATGCTTTAGTGCCCACCAGAGGGCAAAGCAAGCACAAGTCTTTCTCCAGGGAGCTGCCACTTCCTCCTGCTGTGGTGGCCTTGGGCAGGAGCAAAGGGCACAGACCTGCCCTGGTTGGCCCTAAAATTTTCCTATTTACCTGCTAGATGAGGTCAAAAACCCAACCAAGCCAGTGGCACTCCCTCAGCCTGGCATGTGCTCTCTCTGCTTTAGGTGTGACCCAGGTTTATGTACAGGTGGTTTCCTTTGCCAGGTAAGGGGCAGGACCAGAGGAAATGGCCTCAAGTTGTGCCAGGTTCTCCCTCAGCCCGGGGAGGATTGGGTTGGATTTTAGGAGAGATTTTTGTACAGAAAGGGTGGGCAGGCACTGGAACTGGCTGCCCTCCAGAGAAGTGGTGGTTGAGAAACACTCAGGTGATCCAGAGCAGGAACTTCTGGTGCTTCAGGCATCCCAGAGCTGGCAGCTGGGTTTTTGGTTTGGACTCAGAAGCCAAAATTCCCCTGATGAGCCACAATCACAGAATCAACGAGGCTGGAAAAGCCCCCCAAGGATTGAGTCCAACATCCTCAACTCCACCACTAAATCGTGTCCCAAAGTGCCACAGCCACAGGTTTCTTGAACTCCTCCAGGGATGGTGCCCTGTGCTGGTGGTACTGAAGCTTCTCCTTTGTGTCTGGCCCGTATTTAAATAATAAAGTAATTTTTCTCATATTTGAAGCTTCTTCCTGGTTTGTTCTGTGGCTGGAGGGGGCAGGAGGGGAGCAGCAGCACTTTGTGGTGAATGCACTAAACCCAGCCTTGTTCCCCCCATTCCCAGGGCTCCTTGGCTGTTCCCTGAGCTCACACAGGATTTCCTGATCCCCCCAAAACATGAACAGGTACATAACAGTCCCCTGTACAGGGGGTGTACACTGCCCCTGGAGTGCTGTGCCCAGCTCTGGCCCCTCAGCTTGGGAAGGACCTTGGGACACTGAGCACATCCAGAGGGGACAGCGAGGCTGGAGAGGGGCTGGGAACACAAACCCTGTGAGGAGCCCCTGAGGGAGCTGGGGGTGCTCAGCCTGGAGAAAAGGAGACTCAGGGCTGCCCCCATCACTCTCTGTAGCTCCTGAAAGGTGCCTGTGCTCAGCTGGGGCTGGGCTCTTTCTCCAGCAGCACTGACACAACCAGAGCACACAGCCTCAAGCTGCACCAAGGGAAATACAGGTTGGATAGCAGGAAACAGTTTTTCCCAGAAAGAGTGATAAAGTTCTGGAATGGCTGCCCGGGGAGGTGGTGCAGTCCCCATCCCTGGGTGTGTTTAACAAAGCCTGGATGTGGCACTGGGTGCCAGGGTTGAGTTGAGCTGTTGGGGCTGGGTTGGACTCCATGATCTTGAGGGTCTCTCCCAACCTGGTCATTCTGGGAATTCTGTGAATTCTGTGAATAACTCTTCCCTGGAGTGCTCAAGGTCAGGCTGGATGGGCCTTCAAGCAGCCTGGTCTAGTGGAAAGTGTCCCTGCCTCAAAACCTGATGATCTGAAGGTTTTCCCCAAGCCAAACCATTCTCAGATTCTGTGATTCTATGATAGCAAGGAATACTTTGATGTAAAATAAAAAATATTGAAACAATCTTCAATTCTTCTGAGCTTTCTGCTTCTCCCTTTTCCAGGCACTGGGAGGCACCAGTGCACAAGGCTGGGAAGGAAGCTGAGGGGAACCTGCCAGATTTCCGACCTGCTCCTACAAATACAGCACTTTTCCTAGCAGATTTTGCTGTAGGATTCCTGAAATGGAGATCAAACACCCTGGACACTGTAGGATGATCACTTTGGGGCTGCACATCTGCTTAACTGGCAGGGCTGGAACCAGTTTGCCAGAAGCAAAAAGTCACTGCAATTTTCATTCCAACTGATACTTCCCTCTCAGCCTCCATCTCGATAAAAGTCAAAAAGAAAGCATCCAGAAAATGAAATATTTTGTTCAACTCAAGAGAGTTTTTGTCCAGAAAAGCCTAGAAACAGCACCAGTGGGCTCTGACCACTTTTAGTTTGGTGTCCTTAAGGAAC
>NW_005054474.1:514909-526263 GCF_000277835.1 Geospiza fortis | reverse complement strand
GAGCCCTGGGGTTTTGTTCTCAGCCTGAGGGATTCAGGAAGGGACTGGAGGGTGTCTGAGGAACACATCCATCCATTCCTGGTCCTTAATCCAGCTGCAGAAACTGTCTGGAGAGTTGAGCTTTGGAAAGGCACTCGAGGCAAAGCCTTGGTCCCAAACCTGCTGATAAATGGGCAAGGGGTGATGCTGCCCTTGCAACCTCAGCAAGAGGAGGTGGCACAGAGGGCCAGGAGCAGGCAAACAGGATGGATTTTCCCCAGCTTCACCCCACAGTAAATATGCTGCTGTTGAGGAGTGAAGGGGAGGAGAGTCCTGTTTGCATCTACAAGAAGTTTCTGCATCTATCAGAAGTTTACTTCTAGTATCACCTGCAGTCAGGAAAAAACAATTCCTAGACACAATTTTAGGGATTTCTTTCAGCAATTTCTTTCCCTGTAGTGGGTTTTTTTGGGTTTTTTGTTTGTTTTATATCTCTTCCTGATCATTGCATGGAGAGTGCTGAGCTGTCTTGTACATCTTCACTGGCAAAGAGTGAAGCTCTGCTGGGGCACCTCCAATCCTGGGGTCAGTTTTGGGAAAAAGGACATGTCCAGGGAAGGGAATGGGGTTGGGAAAGGGGCTGGAGCAGCTGAGGGAGCTGGGAAGGAGCTCAGCCTGGAGAAAAGGAGGCTCAGGGGGGACCCTGTGGCTCTGCACAGCTCCTGACAGGAGGGGACAGCCAGGGGGGAACAGGGCAGAAGGAGAGGGAACGGCCTCAATTAGCACCAGGGGAGATTTAGATTGGATATTAGGTGAATTTCTTCATGGAAAGGGTTTTCAGGCATTGGAAGAGGCTGCCCAGGGAGGAGCTGGAATCACCATCCCTGGAAGTGCTCAAAGCTGTGTGGATGTGGCGCCTGGGGACAGGGTTTGGTGGTGAACCCAGCGCTGGGTTAAGGCTGGACCTGGGAAATCTTTCCCAGCCTTTGTGGTTCTGTGATTCTGTGACTGCAACTGGCAGGTCCAGGCTGGGTGTTGGATATAAATTGCACCAGGAGGGAAGGGAAGCTCTGGAGCTTCTTCCCCAGGCTGGGGTTTCTCCATGCCCAGCCTGACCCATCGTGGCTGGGCAGAGCTGCCCCAGTGCTGGTGGCAGTCCTGCCTCGAGCCACAGCTTGCACTCCATTGTCACCGACATCTTTTATGAAAAATCCTTTCCTTAGGAATTTTCCTCCTGAGAAGCTGAGAGGTCTCAGGAACAAAATGTAAACATTGATTATCTGCTGCTGTGGAATGCAACAGGTGCATCTGTGATTGGTCTCATGTGGTTGTTTCTAATTAATGGCCAATCACAGTCAGCTGGCTTGGACTCTCTGTCCGAGCCACAAACCTTTGTTATCATTCTTTCTTTTTCTATTCTTAGCTAGCCCTCTGATGAAATCCTTTCTTCTATTCTTTTAGTATAGTTTTAATGTAATATATATCATAAAATAATAAATCAGCCTTCTGAAACATGGAGTCAGATCCTCATCTCTTCCCTCTTCCTCAGACCCGTGTGAACACCGTCACACTCCATGTCCCCTCCAGCCACATCTCCCTGATTTAATGCCCCTTCCAACCACATCCCTGTGGCTTGACAAACCTGTGGCACTCTGTGATTTAATGTCCCTTCCCACCAGCATCTCTGGCACTTCACTATTCCTGTGATTGAGGGGTCTGGATGCTGCTCAGCTGCTTCACAGCACTCAGGTCCTAAATTAGCACAGCATTCAAAAAATCCCCACCAACCACCCTAAATCAAAATTTTCTCCCTGAAGGTCTCTTGATAGAAATTGAACATCAATAGAATTTAGAAAAACTTTTATTTTCCCCCTGTTATTAGGAATCTGACTCAATAAACTTTCAATTTACAAGTTTCTGATTGATAGGTTTATGGGAGAGGTAAAATAACCCGACACCACCAGTGCCTTCCAAAGCAGGAAGGAAGTGAGCTGGGGATAGAAATGTGGTGTTCCCATATCTTAAGGTAATAAACTTTTCTGATGATTGAGACACATCAGCCTGAAAAAAAGACCTAAAATTACTTTTTACTGCAGATTTGCATGAATGTATCTCCCCATTCCTGGAAATGTCCAAGGCCAGGTTGGACAGGGCTTGGACGAACCTTGGATAGTGGAAGATGTCCCTGCCATGGCAGGGGGCTGGAAATCAAATGATCATAAAGGTCCCATCCAACCCAAACCATTCTGGAATTTCTGGTGTTTTAGTCACAAACAGAAAAATCCAAACTTGTCTTTAAGAAAAACAAACTTGAAATGCTGCAATTTTCATTCAAATTGATACTTTCCAGTCAGTCTCAATTTTGATAAAAGTAAAAAAGAAAAGATCCTGAAAATGAAATTTTTGCTCAACTCAAGAGGGGTTTTGTGCAGAAAAGCCTAGAAACGGCAACAGTGAGCTCTGATCAAAGAGTTTAATCCCATAAAGATTTTAAAGGCAGGGTATAACTGCTCTCAGCCCTTGTTCTGACAGTCCTGAGTCATTAAAATTCACTGCTCAGTTTTGTGGAGACCCCATTGCCTTTTAAGACTGACTTAAAAATTTAAGTGCTTAATAAATTAATGATTGCAAATTAAGTCATCCTTTGGTGCCTGGTCAGCTGTGTAGTCCCCAAATCCATTGATGTACCGAGGAATTATGGGCTTCAGTTGGTTCATTATGGCACCTCCTGCTGCTTTAGGCACACTTGGGGATGTGGGCAAGAAAGGAAAACGCCTTTGAGAATATTTTTGACCCAGGTTATTAAGCAGCTCTTCTCCCCGGATCAGATCTTTCCATCCATCACTGCCAGGGAGGAAAATCAATCCTTTTTATAGCAATGAGCATATTCAATAATGCAAAAGGTCAGGGCATTAAACACGGTGTGGAGGTGTCTGCAGTGAGTGATGGGCTTTGCCTCTTCAAACCTGCACAGCCCCACTGCACTTTGGCAGCTGGGGCACCCACTGCACACCCACCTCCCTCAGGATGGTCAAAAATACACATTTCTGTTGAAACTCCACACCAACAATCCCAGTTCTATCATTCCGTTTTGGAAGCCTTGTCCATGGCATCAGGATGGTCAAAAAACCTTATTCCCTCAGGATGGTCAAAAAAACCCCACCCTTCAGGAGGTCAAAAACCTCATCCCTCAGGATGGTCAAAAAACCCACATCCCTCAGGATGGTCAATATCCCCATCCCTCAGGAGGTAAAAAATCCCATGCCTCAGGATGGTCAAAAAACCCCATCCCTGAGGATGGTCAAAAACCTCATCTCTTGGGAGGGTAAAAGAACTCATCCCTGAGGAGGTCAAAAAACCCCATCCCTCAGGATGGTCAAAAATCCCCATCCCTCAGAATGGCCAAAAAAATCTCATCACTCAGAATAGGCAAAAACCTCATCCCTCAGGATGGTCAAAATTCCCCATCCTTCAGGAGGCCAAAAATCCCCATCCCTCAGAATGGCCGAAAACCCTCATCACTCAGGATGGTCAAAAACCTCAGGATGGTCAAGAATCTCCATCCCTTAGGAGGTCAAAAATCTCCATCCCTCAGGATGGTCAAATATACACACTTCTATTCAAACTCCAAACCCACAATCCCAGTTCTATAATTCCATTTTGGAAGCTTCTCCACAGCCTCAGGTTGCTCAATACCCCCATCCCTCAGGAGGGTCAAAATTCCCCGTCCCTCAGGATGGTCAAACTGAGCATAACTCCATTGGACAGAGCTTTTCCATTTGGAAGACTTCAATTGTTCCTATTTTGGAGTGAGCACCCCAGGGATCACTGGAGAGTTCCATGAGCCAAAGGGCTTGGGAGGCTCTGACACAGCTGAAGGGACCTGGGATCAATTCCTGCTCTCCAGGAATTCCCTGGGTCACCCCAGACAGATTTAAAGCCATGCAGAAATCAGGTTTTGTGGCCAACCAGTGTTTCTGAGCTCAGGGCAGTGAATTGGAGCATCTCCTCTCCAGGATCAAATTCCCTTGGGATCCACAGATCCCACACCAACGTGAGGCTCTTGTCATCTCCACTCAGGATATGGGGATTTCTCACTTTCTCTGTGCCTCACTTCCTCCTGCCTCAAACAGCTGCAGAACCTTTTTGTTGAACTGTTCTCTTCCAAAGAAAAATTCAGAAAAATTCAGAAAAAATCAAAATGCCTGCTTTGATGAAATTTCACTCAAAATGACCAGACAGCATTTTGGAACTTCCAGTGAAAGAAAGAAAAGTGAAACTTTTCTTAGAGGATTCCCCTTCATTACTCTGGGATCAATTAAACAGCTCCTCAGTAGAATTTATTAAAAAACCCAATAAACAAACCACCTCAGCTTTTATTTTTTTTGCTTCTTTTGTGTCATAACAATATTTTTGCAGGCACACCTGAACAGAAAGGAATAATCTGATCTCCAAGCAGATAATTCCACTCTTCTGCATTTAAAGCAGGATTTTCAGGAGTGCCTTTGAGCTGTGTGAACTTAGGCCAGGTAAGTTTTTATGGCATTTTTGCCCAGAGAGAGGCCACCCTTTGTGGCTGCAGAGTGGATGGGGCAGAGTTTCAGTGCCCAAATGCCTGGGGGCAAAACCCACAGCTGGTGAGGCAGCAGACGTGGTTGTTCAGCCTCTTCCCATCCAGCTGTTCCTGCTATAAAATGAACTTTACACAGGCGGGGAGTGATGGGACAAGGAGACACAGTTTTAAATGGAAAGAGAATGGGTTTAGATGAGATGTTTGGCTGAAATTCTTTACTTAGAGGGTAGTGAGGTGCTGGAACAGGTGAATCAGAGAAGCTGTGGCTGCCCCTGGTTCCCTGGAAGTGTCCAAGGACAGGTTGGACAGAGCTTGGAACAACCTGGAATATAACCCTCTCTCAGAATTTTGCCTGCTGAAGCTGAGAAGTTCAGCAACAAGATGTAAACAATAGATTGTCTCCTGCTGTGGAATGCAACAGGTCCATCTGGATTGGCCCAGTTCGGATGTTTAGAAATAACGGCCAATCCAGAGTTGAGCTCGCTCGGACACAGTCCGAGAGAGCAGGGTTTGTTATCATTCTTTCTATTCTATTCTTAGCTTAGCAGCAGCTTCTGAAAAGCTCTCCTGCTTTTTCTTTTTAGTATAGTTTTAATAGATGTATATATCATAAAATAATAAATCAAGCCTTCTGATATTGGAGTCAAGGATCTCATATCTTCCTTCACCCAAGAACCCTTGTGACAACAGTCACACCCTTCCAACCCAAACCATTCTGAGATTCCATGACTCCCTGGATTTGCCATTCTAGCAGTATCAAAGTGGGTAGATACACCGGAGGGAATTCCTTCCACAGCTAATCCTGATTTTCACCAGGTTGGGACTTAGGTGATCTCCTTAACCCATGAGAACCAAGTTAAGCTGGAATTTCTCATAATTTCTTCTCTCCCTTTTCATTGTTTCATATAAAATGTTGCTGGGCTGCCTTTCCCTCACTGCCCCCCCGCCCCAGCAGAGGAGTAATTACATTTATTGGAAACGCTTCCTGATCACATATTCATTCACCAGCTGCTAAAGGAAAATGAACTGGGCAAAGTGCCACTGGAGACTTGGATTCACAAGCTGGGGAGAGCAACTGAAAGAACTGCTCAGTGTGCATTTGCTTTCCCTCTCCAGCCATTCATTATCCTCCTGTTCAGCTGATTTAGGAAGTTAAAAGGCAGTCAGGGTGGCAGCATGTGATACTTTTCAGCACGAGCACAGCTTTGGGGTTGCCAGATTTACCTTTGGCTGCACTTTAAAGGGCACTAAAAATATTCCAACTTCACATCTTAAATGTGATGCAATAAATAAAACCAGAACCACTGCATTCTCATTTCTTGGTTGCTCTCAGTCACTCTCATTGGTGCTGCCATTGACCCATTTTCATCCTCCCTGTCCTTCTTCTCCCTCCCTCTATCCCAGTGTCTCTTTTCTGTTTTCTGGACCCCACAATCAGCCCCAAAACACCACAGGCAGAACCCCCCACAGGTCACAAAGACGCCTCTGACACCTCCAAACCCACCATGGAATGGTTTGGGTTGGAAGGGAACTCAAAAGATCATTTTGTTCCAACCCCTTTCCACCATCCCAGGCTGCTCCAAGCCCTATCCAACCCGGCCTTGGGCACTCCCAGGGATCCAAGGGCAGCCACAGCTTCTGAACCAAATTCCAAGCTTGTTTGTAGGAATCCATAAGAAATATATCAGTACAAGATTGCCCAAATCCACCAAGTCTTGGACAGAGATTTCATTCCAAGTACTGCCAGAGACCCCAGGAACATGAAAAAAACAGCCACAATGAGCAAAATAGTCAAAATAATACAGTCAGAAACTCTCCAGTGCCCAGCTGGGAATATTTTTGCAGGCTTCACCCTTTTGTGTCTGCTCAGTCATGTTCACCAGGGAAGACCAATAAAATCTGTTGGAACATGAGCCTTTAGAGTCAAATAGATCAACTTACTGGATGCAGAAAATCAATGGGCATTGATTTTATGATATTTTACATTGCCCCTTCCCCATGCTGTGCTCATCCCCCCCAGGCAGTGGCAGAAAATAATTAATTCATTTGATTCCCACTGTTTCCCCATCCCATTATTTTGGGCCTCAGGAGGTCTGATAAACTTTTAACTCTACCTGAGTTCTGCAGGTGTGAGCTACTTGCTAGTTGCCTAAATGCCTGGTGTCATTAGATTTGGGGTATTTCCCTCTCATTTTATTTTTGCTTTCAGTATTTATGGTTTTATTTCAGTCTGAAGGTTTGAGCTCACCCTCTTTGGCCTTACTTAACACATGAAGGGAAGGAACTGGTTAAAAACCTGGGCTAATGGAAGGATTAGAACTGGGTGAGCTTTAAGGTGCCTTCCACCCCAAATCATCCTATAATTCTGTGATATCTTTAAAGAACACAGGAAACTTCTCTGATTTTAAATTTAAATGTTACTTGACAGTTTTTCCATCATTTTGCACCTCGGGTGCTCTCTGACAGTGTGGATGCAGTGAGATTTTTATCCAGAAATTTAGACAAAACCTGTCAGTCTGAAAACAGGTTATGAAACTCATAAAATGCAAACAGAGTGTGTAGTACACACCCTAGACAAGCAGACACTGGGACTGGATGAAAAAGGCTCAAATTACTTGAAGAGAGCTTAGCATAATTGCTGGTTTTCTTCTGCTAAGAGATTTCTACAAAGAACACAAAAGCAGCTCTTAAAGAGAAACGATTTGTGGCATAAGTGGTGTGATAAACATCTGAATATTAATGTCGTTCTGGTGAAGAGCCCTGTCAACGTGTGCCTGTGAATGTTTATGTTCCTTAAGTTGTGCACAGGGACATTCAGGTGTCTGGATATCTATTTTTGGTTTTTGAGGGTCTCCAGGACAAGGGAAGAGGTGAGAATCTTGACTCCATGTTTCAGAAGGCTGATTTATTATTTTATGATATACATTATATTAAAAGAAAATGATATATTAAAACTATACTTAAAGAAAGAGAAAGGAGACATCAGAAGGTAAGCAAAGAAAGGAATGATAACAAAATCTCGTGACAGACTCAGAGAGTCCAACACATCTGGCTGTCATTGGCTATTAATTAAAAACAATTCACATGCTGGGTAAACAATTCTCCAAATCACATTCCAAAGTAGCAAAACATGGAGAAGCTGAAGCTTCTCAGGAGAAAAGATCCTAACGAAAGGATTTTTCAGAAAATATGTCTGTGACAGGGTCTCTTGTTTGAGGTCTCTTGTTTGGCCCCATGGTCCAAACCCAGGAGGTTTGCGTCTCCTGTGTGTTGTGGTCCAGTCCTGTGTGGACATCTCAGGTGTCCCAACATTGAATCATGGAACCACAGCAGCCCAGAATGGCCTGGGGTTGAAGGAACCTTAAAGATCATCCAGCCCCACCCCTGCCATGGGCAGGGACACCTTCCACCATCCCAGGCTGCTCCAGCCTTGGACACTTCCAGGGATCCAGGGGCAGCCACAGCTTCTCTGGGCACCCTGAGGCCTTGTATTGGCCTCATCCTTTCATGTTCATCTGCCAGTGTGATTTATTTCTTGAATCACTGAGATAAGGGCCTCCTCTAGCCAGGTCTCATAATCTCTTGGAGATCTATATCACACCCAAGATAGCTCAGCTACCTTAGATGGCATAATATCAGCAGGATGGCTTCTGTAGTAGCGCTGGAAACAGAAAAGTTTTCATAAAAAGGCAAAATAACAAAGCTCTTTACAGAGAAAAACCGAGCCAGGGCAAGAGGTTCTTGCTCTTGGTACAGCACTTCACAAAAGTGATTAGTTCCTTTGTTGTCTTCTTTTTTTAGTACATTGCTTAGGCAGGACTTTTTGGCTTCTGTCTAATTGGCTATCCTTAAGTTTGAGGTGAAGTCCTCAAGATCCTTTTTACCTAAGTGAAGAGAGAAACTTCTGGTTTTTTTTCCTTTTTAAGGTGACAAAGGATAATTTTGTCTCTCTGTCAACAAGGGGAACATTCCAACAAATCACTACATGCAATAAAGCATCTCAGAACACCAAGCTCCCTTTCCCCCAGGCATGCAGACATCAGTGAGCACCCACACAGCTGGTGGGGCTGATAATGGGGTTAATCCTGTCCAGCTCCTCTTGGATCTGCTGGATGGCTCTGCTTCAATCATCTGCTCTCCTGTTTTATCCAGATTTCCTTGTCTAGACTGTCACCATGGTGTAAAACCAGCCCACCTCAGCTGTGGCTTGTCCTCTGGAAGTGAAGCTATTTCTTTATTTTTTTATTTCCCATTGCTTCATTCTGTGTTTTTACCTTGAATTTATTTGGGGTAAATTTACCTTTTTATAAGTTGAGTCACTGGAGGCAGCTGCAGCCCTGGCTTGAATGGGAGGACAGGTGACAGTGGGGTCATTCCTCATTCCAAGGCTTCAATCAATGACCTTGGCTTGCTAATTCTCTCTATATTCTTGCACAATTTGAAGGTCTGAAGCTTTAGGAAAACTACAGGAGCTGACAGCAGGGTGAGTGATGTAAATCTTTTGTGATGATGCAAATCTCTGTGCCTTTGTGTTTGCGCTGGGAGCTGTTCTGGAGCCACAGAATGGCTGAGGTTGGGTAAGACCTCTGGAATCACCAGGTCCGACCTCCATCTAAATCAGGCTGCCCAGCACCATTCCCCCTTCAATATTGTATTTGTGGGGTGCCCCGTGGCAGGGAGGAATGATGGATCTGACTCCATGTTCTCAGAAGGCTCATTTATTATTTTATGATACTATATTATATTAAAGAATATTATACTAAACTATACTAAAGAATACAGAAAGGATACTTACAGAATGGTAAAAAGATAATAATGAAAACTCCTGACTCTTTCCAGAGGCACTGATTGGCCAAAGAGTCAAAACAACTCACAGCAGAATCCAATGAAACAATCACCTGTGGGTAAACAATCTCCAAACACATTCCCCATAAGCAAAACACAGGAGAAGCAAATGAGATAAGAATTGTTTTCATTTTTCTGAGGCTTCTCAGCTTCCCAGGAGAAAAAATGCCGGCAAAGGGATTTTTCCAGACAATGTGAATGCGACACTTCAACAAGCTGAATTTGCTTTTGAAGTACAACTTTCGCCTCTAGAGCTTGGCTGGATCCTTTAAGAAGAGTGATGAAACCCATTAATCTCTGCAGAGGGAGGTTTGCCCAGAGCACTCCTGCATTATCTTGCACAGGGGGGCTTTTGCTTTGTTCTGAGGTGAGTTATGCCTGTGATCATTTTAACAGACTGCAGGAAACAAAGCAGACAGTCAGGGTGTAAAATACCTTCCATCCCCAAAGTGTATTCAGTCTCAAGGATCCCTCTCATCCATTAGGTATTGATTTGAGGGGGGGACACAGAACAAATCTGCCAGCTGACCCCGATGTGTTTGAGCACGTAAATCCAGAACAGCTCCTCAGGAATCAATGAAATCCCATCGATTCAGAAAGGCTGCAATTAAATGAGCTAATGGATGAGGGTTTGGGGGAGGGAGCTGAGTGACATTGAGAGGATCAGCCTGGCCAGGTGGCACAAGAGGTGAACTCAACACCTTGGACCATGAGGGGGTTTGGGCACAGATTTTTGGGTGTGTTTACTTGTTGTGTGTGTCCCTTGGGTGGGACATTGCTCAGTTAGCAGGGACATGAGCTGGTCTGGAAAAACTTTCCATCGTGGTAAACAGAAGATTCTTCAGATTTCAAAATAAAAGAGCAAGAGGTTGAGCTTGGAAGCCAAAGGCTGGGTCATCCTCATTTTCAAATTGCCTCTTTTTCCTACAGCTGCACCTTTCCAAAAATGAGGGATGGTGGCCAATAGCTGAGGGGCTGATTGGCTTAAGTTGGAAATTCAAGATGTAGCTGGGGGTGTGTGTTCTATTTTCTATCTGTCAGAGCTGGGGCAGTTATCGCTGTTCCTTGGGCAGTTTTTTCTTTATCTCTCCCACAGCCAATCCTCCCTCCAGGAGATCTCTGCTGTCCATGGCCACTGAGTGTCCCTGCAGGGCTGATCCAATTCCAGCATCCCATGGGGAGATGCTGCGCCCAGGGGAGGAGCCAAGCATTCCTACCTGGATCCAATCTGAGCCTGGCACAGCACAGCAGCCTTTGCCCCCTGCATTGCCAGAGGAGCAGCTTTCTGCTGCCCTGCATTGCCAGAGGGAGCCCAGGCCCATCTGCAGCAGCCCTGGAGCTGCAGAGGAAAACTCCCCCCTTGTGCAGGATCCCTGCTCCAGCAGCAGCACAGCTGGCACTGCAGGAGGGCTGAGCCCCCATGGGATGGGGCTGTGCCACCCCTGACACACAGGGGGCAGGGCATGGTCTCACTCTGGCAGTAGTTTTTATTTTTTTTTTATTTTTTAAAAATTTTATTTGTACTTGCAATTGTATTTTATTTTTCCTAGTACAGAACTGTTATTCCTACTCCCATATCTTTGCCTGAGAGCCCCTTAATTTCAAAATTATAGTAAATCAGAGGGAGGAGGTTTACATTTTCCATTTCAAGGGAGGCTCCTGGCTTCCTCAGCAGACACCTGTCTGTTCAAACCAAGACACTGATTCTCTCTCTCTCTTCCACTCTCCTGAGCCCCCACCTGCAGTGTGGCAGGCCTGGGGTCCCAACATCAGGATGTGGAGCTGCTGGGGTGGGTCCAGAAAAGGCCAGGGAGATGCTCCAAGAGCTGGAGCCCCTCTGCTCTGGAGCCAGGCTGGGGGAACTGAGCGAGTTCAGTTCTGTTGTTCAGTGTTGGGAGAGAGAGCTGAGGGGATTTTATTATCTTTGAGCCAGTGAAGGGAATAAACTCTTTACAAT
>NW_005054474.1:506723-514899 GCF_000277835.1 Geospiza fortis | reverse complement strand
GCAAAGACAGAGGTACAGAAATTGTAGATTTATGCTACAAAAGGGGATTTTTAGTTAAACATTAGGAAAAGCTTCCTCATGGTAAGGCTGGTTCAAAATCTGAGAGGATCTGGGAGAAGTGTAACTGTCCCTAGAGGAAGGAAACCTGGAAAAACATGATCACAACCATGAAATATCATCAGGATGGTTTAGGCAGAGCTAACAGCTGATTTCAGTACCTATTCAATCATTTCTCCATGGAGAAAGCAGGGCCAGGAGCAGAGACAAACTCTGTTTCTAAGAGGTGTGGGAAAGAAGATGAACTTAAAGCTCAGGAGACTTGGGATTAATTCCTTGCCCTGCTGTAGAATTCCTGGGTTTTAGCCTTTCCTTGCCTTGACTTCTTGCCCATGGGAAATGTATTATTATTTAGTATTATTCATTTTTTTATCCTAGCAAATGCTCTGCCTGTTAAATAAACAGTTTTTTTTTCACTTTTCTCTGAAAAAAATCTTTTCCCAACCCAGCTGGGGGAAGGACCGCTTAGATTTGCTTTCTAGAGGACCCCAATTCAGAGGTTTCCTCCAAAATTTGCCCATAGTTTGATCCTGAATAAACTTTTCCTTCTGTTCAAGTGGAATTTCCCCTTCTCTGCATTGAGCCTGTTGCCTCTTTTCCTGTCAATGAGAGGAATCTGGCTCCATCTTCTTTCCTCCCCACACATCAGGAATTTGTAGGAATTATTAAACCCCCCCAGGGCTTTCTCTCATTGAGGCTGAGCAACCCCAGCATTTCCAGCAGAGGATAAAAATATGTAAAAATCAAATTTTAACATGTAAACCTAACATGTAAAAATCAAATTTCAAATCTAAATCTGTCACCCAGGAGTCCTTTCTTAGCAGAACAAAAGACACCAGTGGCCCAGAATTCAGCCCCCTGACCCTGCAGGTCTCAGGTGGGATTCAGTTCCCACACAGAGCTGCCAAATCCCATTTGGGATGGTAAGCTGAACCCCAAACCCTGTGGCCCAGCAGTTTTTGGGGAGCTTAAAAACAAAAAAACAACCCACAAAAAAGCTTAAATTATACCAGAGGCTCCACCAGCCCATGCAAAATCTGATGAGGGGAGGTGTCAATTCACACTTGGACACTGCAGAGCTGAGCTGAAGCACAGTGGGAGCTGAGGTGCTGAAATTTGTGTGTGTTAGCAAACAGAAGGTGTGGTTTGCCTTTTTATTCTCCCTGCTGGTTATGTCTGTACAAAGGGGATATAAAAGGTCTCAGGGTGCGGGTGCCTTCCCCTTTCTTTGCTCTGCAGGTTTTATGTGGCCAAGGTAAATGTGGTGCTTGTTTTCCTTGTGGGTTCCTGCCAGGAAAGAAGCAAATACCAGCAGGGAAAACCTGCTCCTTCCCCTCCTGTCAAACACAGGGACTTGTCAGCCCAGCTCCTGGAGAAAAGGCAGCCAGAGCTGTGAAACTGGGTGTGAGGAGAAAGCAAATTTAACCCTGGGTGTGGGTGGTGGAGCTGAGCCCTCTTCTTCAGCAAGCTTGACACCAAGTGGCATAAATAATTTCAGTGAAGAAACACGGTAAGATTTCCCTTGCTGAAGATGCAGAGAGGTTGGAAGAAAAGCAGATGCCTTTCCCTGAAGTATCACAGAGTTATTAAGGTTGGGAAAGAACTACAAGACCTTGGAGTCCAAGCTGTGGCTGATCCCTACTGTGTCACCAGCACAGAGCACTGAGTGTCACCTCCAGGCCTTCCGTGGACACCTCCAGAAATGGGGACTCCAACACTTCCCTGGGCAGCTCCTTTCAATGCCTGACCACCCTTTCAGGGGGAAATTTTCCCTAAAATCCAATCTAAACCTCCCCTGGCACAGCTTGAGGTTGTTTCCTCTGGTTCTGTCCCTGTCCCCTGGGGTCAGGGAGTTCTAGAGTGAGAAGGTCCCCCCTGAGCCTCCTTTTCTCCAGATTAAACTCATCCAGGAGTATTAAATGAAGTTATATTGAGTGAAACCACAACACTGCTGTTTTTTTCCTCCTTCAGCAGCAGCAGCTGGGGATCCTGAGCGGAGCAGGATTGTCACCGACATCTTTCATGAAAAATCCTTTCTTTAGGATCTTTCCTCCTGAGAAGCTGAGAGGCCTCAGGAACAAAATGTAAACAATGATTATCTGCTGCTGTGGAATGCAACAGGTGCATCTGTGATTGGTCTCATGTGGTTGTTTCTAATTAATGGCCAATCACAGTCAGCTGGCTCGGACTCTCTGTCCGAGACAGAAGCCTTTGTTGTCATTCTTTCTTTTTCTATTCTTAGCTAGCCTTCTGATGAAATCCTTTCTTCTGTTCTTTTAGTATAGTTTTAATGTAATATATATCATAAAATAATAAATCAGCCTTCTGAAACACGGAGTCAGATCCTCATCTCTTCCCTCTTCCTCAGACCCCTGTGAGCACCACCACACAGGATTGTGATGGGAGGCTCCTGACCCTCCATGAAGGATGATTTCCCTCCTTGGACACCTGGGATGAGGTTGAGCTGTAGCAAAGCAAACTCCCTCCCTGTGTTTCACCTTTCAAGGGACAAGACATTCCTGACATAACACATATCCTGATTTTTCCCTTGTCTTGCCAGTGGTTTTCAGCTCTGGCAGATCTGGCAGCACTTTTTGTTGTACCTGACAGTTCAAACAGAATTTTTTTTTGGTTTAAATCCAGGGAAATGTTTAAGCCTGGGTGATCTTTGGAGGGGAGATGCTCTAAAGAGCATGGAGATAAATCTCAGTGTGTCTTTTTGATTAGGGTTTCATTGCTAACCTGGGCAGGCTGTGTGGTTTCAAACTTTCACTGAACTGTCTCATTAAAGAATTAAAGCCCTAAATATCTGCTGGCACCAAAAATCCTGAACCCAAGTGCAGGATTTATCCACACATTGCATGTTGGAGGTCCCATAAACTATGAAGCATCACTCTAGTGTGCAGGGAAAGGTCAGAAACATCGGTGGCTTTGCTGTGGAATGAGAGGGATTGTCCTCTGCCATTTGATAACTCTAAAAATCCATTTGGAAAGGCCTGGCTGTGCTGAGCAGTCCTGGACTGGCCCAGAACACCAGGTACAGATACACATGGAGCAGGGAAGTGTTGGAATTGGCTGCAGAGAATTTCAGATTTCTGTGCTGCCAGGCACTGACCCCCAAGAGAACACTGCATTGACCTGAGGCCGTGGAGAAGCTTCCAAAATGGAATGAGAGAACTGGGATTGTGGGTGTGGAGTTTGGATAGAAGTGTGTGAGATCACAGGGTGGGAAACTCAGAGTTTAAGGGTTTAGAATATAGCAATGGATATAAAGCAGGATGGAGGTTTGGAGTGGAGGCTGCTCCTTCTTCTTCATCTTCTCCTTCATCTTCTTCATCTTCATTTTCTTCATCTCCTTAATCTCCTTCATCATCATCATCATCATCATCATCATCTTCTTCTTCTTCTTCTTCTTCTTCTTCTTCTTCTTCTTCTTCTTCACCTTCTTCACCTTTTTTTCCTTGTTCTTATTCTTCTTGTTCTTCTTGTTCTTCTTGTTCTTGTTCTTGTTCTTGTTCTTGTTCTTCTTCTTCTTCTTCTTCTTCTTCTTCACCTTCTTCTTCACCTTCTTCTTCTTCACCTTCTTCTTCTTCTTCTTCTTCACCTTCTTCACCTTCTTCTTCTTCTCCTTCACCTCCTCCTCCATGAGTTTGGGTGGTTTTGTGTAATTGGATAAAAAAGTCCCCATTGCAGGCACAGGTGGTTGGTTATTGGGTTAAAAATAAAGCTAATTTAGGTGTCATTTCTTAATTGGACAGTTTATCCTTAAAAAGCCGTGTAGAGAGAGATAGTGAGCCATTTTGTAGCTTGTTAGTAGAATGCTGCAGAGCTCAGGGTTTATAGGACTGTAATATAGATAAGAACTGATAAACCTCTGAGTCTGAACATGAAATATCACCTTGAGTGCTTCAATCCTGACCTTGGCAGAGGCAAAAAAAGAAGTTAAAGAATCAACATTAGGGAAGGAGCTCTGTTTGTTTCTGTGATGACAAAGAACCCGAGTTAATTCCTCCTCTCTCTGCATTACCTCCACTCTTTGATCATTTTGTCCTTTTTGGGGCCTCTGTTTCCTATGTAAAATGGATATCATAATTTTTATTGGCTGAATTGTGTCCCTGGGAAGGGCTGCTGTGCCTGTGGAGGGGTGAGGCAGGGTTAATTCGGGATATTTTGGCAGGGGTTGCTCTGTGCAGCACATCCAAAGTGACAGAGCTGCCCACCAAGTCCTGGCTGTGCCTCACCTGTCCCACAGAATTCCCTGGGATCCAGGTGCTGTTTTCTCTCCTGCCATTAGGTGGTGGTGCAGGAAGCAGGACAGACACGATCCCCAGAGTCTGAAACCAGGAAAATCAGAAATTTCCTTCAACTTCTCACAAGGGAACTATTTCTTTGCTCTCTGCTCAAAGGAATGAGACACAGGTAAGGGGAGGGTGATCCCATATTTTGTGAGGGACTGCACAGCAAACCCAGTCCCTGCTCTTGGGGAGGACAGGGAGCACACAAACCTCAGGATTTGGGCAGGGGAATCACAGGGAGTGAAGCTCTGCAGATTTTTTTCCCTGGAGAAAATCTGGGAAGGAAGGTGGGAAGGCAGCACTGGAGGGGGATGAAGGAGGTGTGAGAGCCAGGCAGGGTCCTGGCAGCTCCATCTGGGGAACAAACCTTTCCTCTTAAGGGTTGATGTGTGAAAACTCAGACTTGGAGAGGAACAGGAATGGGGGAAAAAAGTAAGACAACTCAGAATAAGCAACCGACCACACACGCAAAAATCCCTGCTGTGCTCTCCACAGCTTTGATTGACTGTCAGGGGCTGGTTTGGAAAAATCAGAAAATTATAGAATTATTCTGGCTGGGAAAGTCCTCTGAGATCAGTGAGTCCACACTTAAAATAATGTCTTGTCTTCAATGTCCTTGTGCTGTCACCTCAGCAGCAGAGGAGCCCTGGTGGGTGCCAGAACACCCCAGAGTGAATTTGTCTTGCTGTGTAAAACATTTGTGCCCTCCTTGGTGCCAGGAATGAGGGACTAGAGCCTGAACACCCCCCTGTTTGCCCCTAAACCCAGCCTAAAGCAGCAGCCAGTATTTGTGTTGCTTTTCACCTCTTTTATGGGTTTCACATCCGCGCTGTGACCCAGCAGGGCTGGATTTCACTCTCTGGCTAATTGAGGTGCATGGAGGATGAGGAGCTCTGAATCCACGGGCTCCTGCAGAACCCTGAGCTGAAACTGTGCTTTCTGAGCTAAACTGGTGGTGGGTGGGATTGAGCCAGTGTCACAACACTGCAGGAACTCTGCAAGGACAAACCTCCAAGGAAAGGCGGGACCAGGACTGGAGAGAGGAAAGCACAGCAACCAGGATGTCCCACCTGAGCCTTTACCAGTGAAAAACTGAACTAAAGCCTGAAAACTTCAAATGTTTTAATATGAAAAGCTTCTAGTCCTTCAGAGGAAAATTTCCTTTTGGATATTTCCTTTTGGATGCCCTTATCCAGCTCCCAGCAGGGAATATCCAGTGGGGTATCTCTCACATCCTGGGTGCCAGCATGCTGTGTTTTCCTTTTTTTGTCCCTGCTCAGAAGGCTTTTTTAAATCTTGCTGAGGAAATAACAGCTGGGGAAACCCAGGGCAGTGGGAATATTTCTCTGTCTGCTCTGGGGTACCCTGACCCCCAGGGCAGCACTGACTCTGACCCTCATTCATGGAGAAAGTTTCCCAGACTTCAAGATAGACTGGAATCCACAAAAGTGTGAAATAGATTATAGAGAGCAGTGTAGGTGTGCCACTGGGTGAGAAATTGAGGTTTTGGGATTTTTAGTGTGTTGTGGATGGAAGCAAGATGGAGGGCACAGGGTGTCATCCTGGGTTTCTTCTTCATGCTTCTTCTTCCTCCTTCTCCATGGGTTTGGGTGGCATTTTGTAATTGGGCAGAAAAGTCCCCATTGCAGCTCTGTGGGATCAGTTATTGGGTTAAAAGGGAAAATAATCCAGGTGTCAGTTCTTAATGGGATAGTTTAGTCTGAAAAGCCCTTGGAACAAGAGATTGTTGGCCATTTTGTGCCTTCTGATGAAAAGCTGCAGAACTCCCAGCAGTGAGACTGTTTTACTGATAAGAAATAATGAACACCTGAGTGTGAACATGAACTACTGTCTCAAGTGCCTTCAATCCAGACCCAGAGAAACCCACAACTGGAACCACCACAAACAGCCTTTCTGATGGGAAGGACACAGTCTGGTTTCCAGCCTGCCCTGAGGGGCTGGAAGCTGCTCTGTCTCACAGTGAAGTGCCCTCAGAGCTGGATGACAGCCCCTGAATGCTGACACCAAACTCAACCAGAGAGCTGAAGGGAATAAAATACATCAGATTCCTGAAAAGAACCTTCAGGATCACCCCGTTCCAACCCCCTGCCATGTGCAGGGACATCTTCCACTTGACCAGGTTGCTTGGGCCCCATCCAGCCTGGCCTTGGACACTTTCCCCTGCTCCCTGAGGCGTTGGAAACAGCAGCACTGGGCACTCAGCCTGGGAAAGCTGCAGATTTTGGCCAGTCTGAACCCAGAAATGCCCACATTTCATTTAAACTGTTCTCTCTGTGTAATCGCAAGGATTCTTGTGTCCAACCTGGCTCTTGCTTTTCAGAGACGTGGATGTTTCTGCTTGGGCCAGCCTGGATCTTTCTCCCTTAGTGTTATAAAACCTATTTGGAGAGACATTTGGTTACACCAGGCTCTAAGAAGAACTCAAATCCATTATCATTTCATTTCTGACATAGTTCTCCTATTTTTTCCCCCCAAAAAGGACAAATGGATGCCTTTAAAACACCAGCAGTCACCGTGCACTGCTCTGTGCATATTTGTGTTTTGTATTTGAGATTCTGGATTTAATATTTGCCTCAGCAGGGCTTTAGCAAGGCCTGAATTTGCTGATCTTGAGGCTGAGACCCAGCTGTGACCATCACCCCATTTCCCTGATTACTCCTAGGAGCCTGCATGGCTCAGTGAGCAGAAATAGAGCCACCAGCACAACCAGGGATAAATTCTGTCCCCGTGCTGCTCTGGCGGCCAGAGAAAGCCCAGGAGTCCCATAATTCACCAGCTGCTCCTGGGCTAACCAGGATTTGCTCCCATCTGGAGAGCTGGGACCAGTTTGTGGTGCTTTTCCCCAGAGGAAGGAGAAAAGGAACCAGCTCAGTCAGGTGTGGCATCTCTGCACTGAGGAAATTCACCAAATCACTCCTTTTACTTTTTCCTTTTCTGTTTTGTAGGGAATCTCTTCAGCATGAAACACAACTGACCTGGTTTCTTACAGAAAGTATAAAATAGGAATTCAGGCTGCCCAAAGCCATTAAAGCCCCAATTTTGTGCTCTTACAGAATAATTGACACTGCTCTGGCCCATTGTACATCCTGGCCAGGGACAAAACTGCTGCACCAAAGTGAGGGGGGCTGTTTAGAGACAATGAAATGTTCTTTGGAGAATGGTTTGGGGCTTTAAAATCCCCTTAGATGGGTGAGATAAGGGATGCTACCACCAAGATCAGGTTGTCCAAGTCTTGTCAAGGATTTTCTCACATCTGGGAATCATCCTTGTGGCTATCTTCTCAATCTTCTCCTGTTTTATTTCTTTTTTTTTTTCCCTCTAGAAGTCTTTTAAAACCACCTGCATCACTGACCTCTGTCTGCAAATTGTGTTCTTCAGGCCATGTAAATGACTTCTTAGAGAGATCTGTGTTCCTTTTGCATGTTTGTAGCGTTTTTTCCTCTTCCAAGCAAAACAAGTAGCTCAGATTGCCAAGATGTGCCTCCTCCTGGTCACTTTGGGAGAGCTGGTCTTGGCTTTTCTGGAGGCTGAACTGAGTTTCATCGCTGTGATAATGAATGGCAGCATTTTCACCTCCTTGGGAGGAAATTCAGAAGCTGCCCTTGGCAAAACCAGCCCAAAAGTAGGAGTCTGGTGATTTCACTGCCCTGAAGTACACAGAAAATGCTCAGTTATTTGTACTCTAAACAAACAATTGTCAAATTTTCCTTGTGCTGTTACCCTGCTCTGCAAAAGCCACCCGTCAGATCAAACAGTTTATAAACAGGGACTGTGAAGGAAGGGAATCAAATTCCAGCCTGAAG
>NW_005054474.1:505745-506676 GCF_000277835.1 Geospiza fortis | reverse complement strand
CTGCCCTCAGCAAAGCCAAAATTGTCACTTCTGCACAGCCTGAGAGGGGAAAGAGGAGGAGAAGCTGTCTAAATTGACCACAGCTTATAGATCATGTCCGGGGTGTCATGGCTTTGAGGCAGTCATTGCTGGCAGGGGAAAAGAACTTGTCCTCAGCATTCTGGGCTCTGGAAATGATTTAATCTGTCAGACTTTGCTGCAGATTGTATGGATGCTCTACACTGAAGAGGAGGGGGATTTACTCAGCTTTGGAGCCCTGGAGAGAAGCCTGGATTTCAGCTTGTCTGGTTGGGAATTGTCCTGAGTTGCAAGGTGTGGTCTGGGGTGTTGTGGTGGTGTTCACAGGGGTCCCAGGATGAAGGAAGAGATGAGAATCTTGACTCCATGCTTCAGAAGGCTGATTTATTATTTCATGATATATATTATATGAAAAGAAAATTATATACTAAAACTATACTAAAGAAAGAAGAAAGGATTTCATCAGAAAGCTAGCAAGGAAGGAAAGGAATGCTAATAAAATCTTGTGACTGACCAGAGTCTGAGACAGCTTGACTGTGATTGGCCATTAATTAAAAACAACCACACGAGACCAATCAAAGATGCACCTGTTGCATTCCCCAGCAGCACATAATCATTGTTTACATTTCGTTTCTGAGGCCTCTCAGCTTCCCAGGAAAAAAAAGTCCTGTCAAAAGGATTTTTCATAAAATATGTCCATGACAGGGTGTGAATTCTATCCCCATCTGTCAGAGGTGGGGCAGTTCTCTCCTGTTCCTTGGGCAGTTTTCTTTATCTCTCCCACAGCCAACCCTCCCTCCAGGAGATCTCTGCTGTCCATGGCCACTGAGTGTCCCTGCAGGGCTGATCCAATTCCAGCATCCCATGGGGAGATGCTGCGCCCAGGGGAGGAGCCAAGCATTCCTACCTGGAT
>NW_005054474.1:502367-505560 GCF_000277835.1 Geospiza fortis | reverse complement strand
GGGGGAGGGGGGTGTTTTTTTTTTTTAATTTGTACTATTGCATTTGTATTTTTGATTTTCCTGTTAAAGAACTGTTATTCCTATTCCCATATTTTTGCCTGAAATCCCCTTAATTTCAAAATTATAATAATTCAGAAGGAGGGGTTTACATTTTCCATTTCAGGGCAGGCTCCTGCTTTCCTTAGCAGACACCTGTCTGTTTAAACCAAGGCAGAAATGCAGAGATCAGCAAATGGCTGAGGGACAGCTCTCTGCAAGGCTCTACAGATGACATTAAATGGCTGTGGCCAAGAGGTAAATCTTCATTTCTTGGCTTTCTGCAAAGCCCTGTGAGCCACACCACAGGAGGAGCAGCACAAAGGTTTGGTGCCAGGTTCCTTCCCATGAAGGGATGCAGGGGTGTAGGGCCAGGAATGTCATTTGTTGTGTTCTCAGGGACCTGATCTCTCTCTGCCCCATGATTTTGGGGGGTTCCTTTATACCCATGCTGTGTAAGCAGCTCTGACAAGAATCACAGAATATCCCAAATAGAAGGGGCCCACAAAGACCATTGAGTCCAGCTCCAGCCCCTGCTCAGACCCATCCCCAATGAAGCTGCTGCTCCTTCTGCTCTCATACTCAGCCTTCATTTGAGCATTTAAAAATTTTCCAAATTCCCTTTCAAAAGAGATGATTCTTCCACTATCTTTTCTTGATGGATTCCACAAACTGGGCTGATGTAACCACTCCCCTTGGTACCTTTGAGCTCCTTTCCTTACCCTTCTCACCCTCTTTTTCTTACAGTGAAACAAGAAAAGGGACAAAAGATGAAGTCAGAAAGCCACTGAAAGTCCTGATTTTTGCATCACCCGAGTCTTTAATAATTCCTGCTAATATTTGATTTCTATGGCACCTTTTATGCTGAAGTGCATCCCAAATTCCATAAATAAGTGCAAAACAGTGCTAAGGAGGTCTCAGCTCTGCCAAGGATGCAGCCCCAGGCTCTCTAATTGCAGGTATTTCTCATCAAAATCTCTTTGAGGTTTTTCTCTCACCTTCATCCTGCACCCAAGTGCTTGCAAGGCTGCCTTGAGCACAGGTGGATCTCTGCCTGGGTCAGTCACAGAATGGGTTGGAAGAGACCCTAAAAATCCCCCAATTCCAGACCCCTTCCATGGGCAGGGACACCTTCCACTAGAAAAGGTTGCTCAGAGCTCATTGCATGCCTGAGATAGAGGAAAAAGGCTGAGTTGAACTGAAGGACTGAGGAAAGATATTGCAGCGAGAAAGAAATGCCTCAATCAACCCTTGGGATTAAATTGTGCCTGTCAGAGTCGGTGGAAGCAGAAGGGACCAAAAAAACAGGGCTGGCCTCTGTGAACAGGGAAAATGAGAAAAAGGGGAGCTGAGAAGATGGGGGAGGTCTCTGATTATGTGATGGACAGGCAGAAACATTAAGTTCTTCTATTTGTAAAATTATCAGCCCTAGATCCAGAGAAGGGGAACAGGGTGCCCAGGGAAGCTGTGGCTGCCCCCAGATCCCTGGAAGTGTCCAAGACCAGGTTGGACAGGGCTTGGAGCAGCCTGGGACAGTGGAAGGTGTCCCTGTCCATAGCAGGGGGTGGCACTGGATGATCTTTAAGGTCCCTTCCTACCCAAACCCTTCTGGGAGATTTTATGATGTGGGAAGTAGGCATTTCCCTCATTGGGTCATTTTAGGGATCAGTTCCCATGGACCATCACAGACCCCAGGGATGGGACTACCTACAAATTGTCATAAAAGGCAAAGGAATGAGAGAGGCCGAGCTACAGCAGTGAGAGTTTCTCATTTAAAATAATGGTGGATTAGAAATCAAAATGTTATTGCTGCTGTAAAGCTGATACATCCCCCTTGCAGTTTAGTCCCTCTTTTAAATGCTGACATTCACAGGAGCTGGAGTGGTAATAGCAGCAGTTTCCCACTTATTAGGAGCACTCAGAAGGATCTCAGTGAGCCAAGCAACCGTGGTTTTTATTAGCACTGATGGTGTGTGTCAGTGGTTGGCCTCTCTTTATGCCAGCATTAACAAGAGTTGGGAGAAAATTGTGTTGTCAAGCTCAAGCCAAGCAGAAATAATGGCACTTGAATTCTTTCCCTGCACCCACAAAGTGACAGCATTTGTGGTCTTTAGCATCTATTTCATGTCCATGTGTCACAGGCAAAGCCAAGCCTTGCAATACCCTGAGTTCTCCAGTATGGGTTCCATTTTGTCCTCTGTAAAGTTGTTTCTGGGGTTAAGAGCTCACTGTTTGCAGCCTCTTTGCCAAAATGTAAAATCTGGCCCCCAAGGCACATCTGGACTGCAGGGATCCCGCACAAGTTTCTCTGTCCTGCCCTGCCAGGGAAGTCCCACTGTGTTAGAGAGCCTCAGCTGATGCGCAGCTGCATTTTCCAAGCAGGGATGTGTCACAGACATCTTTTATGAAAAATCTTTCCTTAGGATTTTTCCTCCTGAGAATCTGAGAGGCCTCAGGAACAAAATGTAAACATTGATTAGCTGCTGCTGTGGAATGCAACAGGTGGATCTGTGATTGGCCCATGTTGGATGTTTGTAATTAATGGCCAATAACAGCCCAGCTGGCTCGGAGAGAGAGCCCGAGCCACAAACCTTTGTTATCATTCTTTCCTATTCTATTCTTAGCTAGCCTTCTGATGAAATCCTTTCTTCTATCCTTTAGTATCCTTTTAATGTAACATATATAATAAAATAATAAATCAGCCTTCTGAAACATGGAGTCAGAGCCTCGTCTCTTCCCTCAACCAAAAACCAATGTTTCCTGGCTCTGCTGTGACTGCAAAGAGGGATTTATTTACTCCAGGTTTCAGGAGCTCAGCACATTTCAGGAGATCTTGATTTACTCCCATGTCCTGCCAAACCTCTAAGTGACCATGGGGGAATTGTACACTCCACCTGTGCCTCACTTCCCAGTCTATAAAAGAGCATGTTCCTCTCAATTTTTCTCTCTTATATTTGGATTTATTTGGATTATATTTGGATTTTCTCTCTTATACTTGGATTTTCAGGAGATCTTGATTTACTCCCATGTCCTGCCAAACCTTCCTAAGTGACCACAGGGGAATTCTGCACTCTACCTGTGCCTCACTTCCCAGTCTATAAAACAGCACAATCCTCTCAATTTTTCTGTCTTATATTTGGATTTGGAGACTTTTGCA
>NW_005054474.1:501761-502357 GCF_000277835.1 Geospiza fortis | reverse complement strand
ATTCTCTGGGTTTTTTGTGCTGTTTGTACCTGCATCAGTGAGACCTGCTCCAGAGCCTGCAGGCAACTGTCAGTGCCTGGGGGATCTGCCTGGGGGATCACAGCAGTTCTGGAGGAGCTGGTGGCTCCTTTCAGGAGCTGCTGGTGGCTTTGAGGTCCTTTCCTGACAAAAGGACCCACACCAGCACAGCAGCATCCCTGGCAATGCTGGGGTGACTTCCAGGAAAACATCCTTCAGGATGAAATTGCAGAGGCCACAGTGGCCTTCTTGACCTAATCAATGACCCCAAGAAGCACAGAATTTTTATTGCCTTTGATTTCTCTTGTCTCCTTACTTAACTTGAAAAACCAAGGTGTTCCTGAAGCTCTCCTCACTTATTCACCCCTTGCTGGCATTCTCTGGAGAATGAACACAGCAGAGCCCTCACTTCAGTTCTGAGTATGTTTGAAATCCATCATGACCAAGGTCTAAAATTCCTTTTTCTTGTCCAACTGCCTGGCTGTGTGTCTGCCCAGGCAGCTTGTACCTCCCACTACATGTCTGGTGAGTTAAAGGCCCTTAGCACAAGAGATTGTTCATGCCCAGGAAATCAGAGC
>NW_005054474.1:493414-501745 GCF_000277835.1 Geospiza fortis | reverse complement strand
AGGAGAGTTTGGCACAGAGGAAGAAGCTTTGCTGCCTGCTGCCAGGTCACTCCTGCCCTGGGGGCCTTCCTTGAGGCAGGGGCAGCACAATTTCTTCAGCAGATGTGAATGCTGAGCGTTGGGGTGTCCCCTGGGTGACTCTGGAGTGACAGGGAGGTGCAGCCAAACCTTGATGGGGAAGGAAGCCAGGGATCTCAGCACATTGTTTTTCTCTCAGGAGGAAGAAAGAAGCTCTACCCTTCACATGGGGCTGATGATGTCCTCTGTGCCATGTCTGGTTGGATTGTCCTGGCCTGTGAAATGTTCCCTGGAGTTGTGGAGGGGAATCTCCTCCTCTATCCAGGAACGTTGGGACAGGAGAACTTTAAACCAGATCCTCGCATGACATTTTGCAGCCATAAAACCACCTAGGTTGAAAGGGTAGTGTGTTCCTAAACATGACAATTTATAGGCTGAGTGGTGGCACAAAGAGAACTTGGCTCTCCCCAGTCAGTGAGGGAAACACTGGCTGTGTTTCCAGACCATTCCCTGCCTGTGGATTCGTGGTTAGCATCAGCTCATCTGTGATGCCTTGAGAAGGCTGACCTGGAACAGAGGGTAGACAGAGTCAAAGAATAAAGTAGAAATGATGCCTCAGGTTTTAGCTTTTATCCATGGAGGCCTTTTAATAAATCCCTACTTTATTCTTTAACTCTGTCCAGTCTCTGTTCTGGGTCAGCCTTCACAAGGAAAGTGGTATGTATTAGGAGGCCTCCATGGATGCACCTTGGGCAGCACCAGAGCCCAGCCAGGGCTGCACCCAAGATGAACCAAAATGGCCCCAAAATGCACGAGCGCTCCCGGGGTCTCTCCCTGGGATCAGTTCTGCTCCATTTGCACCTTGCAGTTCATTGTCCCATTCCAGCTTTAGCCCCTGCAGTCCCACCCTGCTTGTTTTTCTCTCTCCAGCCCACGGCGTTTGGGCTCTTGGGGCTGAGATTTGGATCATTTGTCCTTGGTGCCCAGCTGGAGCAGGAATTGTTTTGTCTCCCTGCTCTGTGCACAGAGCTCACCATGCCCTGATGTGAAGCTCAGACCCACACACTAAAGCAGCACAGAATCTGAAAATATAAAAGCCAAAAGCTGAGACATCATTTCCCCCAAGGATTTTTCAGATGCCTCACCAGGCTCAGTGCTGGGCTAAGGCAGCTCCCAGGGGAGCAGGTGGTGGCCAGGGCACAGCACAGCAGTAGAGTCTGATCCATGTTCTCTACAGAAATCAGTCTAAAATCTGTCTCCACCACAACCTGGTTAATACCTGTGTGTTTCTGCAACCAGCATTGTCTGGTGGCATCTTGTGTTTAGAAGGATTTTTGAGACTTTCACAATTAATCGGTCAAATCACAGAATTACAGAATGGCTTGGATAGGAAGTGACCTTATAGTTCATCTAATTTCAGCTCTACTGCCATGGGCAGGGACACCTTCCACTGTCCCAGCTTGCTCCAAGCCCAGTCCAACCTGGCCTTGGGCACTTCCAGGGATCCAGGGGCAGCCACAACTTCTCTGGGCACCCTCACAGGGAAAAATTCCTTCCTTATTTCTAATCGAAATCAATCCTCTCTCAGTTTAGAGCCATTCCTCCTCATCCTACCACCACAAACCCTTGTAAAATGTCACACCTCAGTCAACAGCCAGAGATGGAGGAGTGACATTTAAATTTGAACTCCTGGATTTAAAATTATTCATCTCAATCATGCTGCCATCATTAGGGCTCATAAGAATGAGCTACTTTACATGCTCATAGCTACATTCCTGTGCCTGAACAGGCAGCAGGAAGGGGATAAATTAAGGGTATTTAATTACTTTCAGTGCCCATTGCGCAACATTTGTTCTGGACCCACGGACAAGTTGCCATCACTGAGCTGAGTGGCAGTGAGTTGTCACAGGGGAGCTGTCAGCAGCAGGAAATTGTGGAGCAAGGAAAGAGAGGAAGAACAACTCACACTGGCCCAAGCCAAGAACACATCCATTAGCCAGGGACTGATGGCTCACTCCATAACTTGTCACCCATTAAAATATTGCAGCTATATTGATGCTGATGTACTGCCAGCTGCACTAAAAATAGGCCAAGTGTGCAGCTTTTAGTGCCACAGGATAAAAAAAAAAAGTTTTTGTGCATTTAAAACACTTCAACATGACTCACATTCCTTCTTGGCTTTTCTGTGCCCTCAGATGGAACATTTTGCCAGAGGTGTCTGGTGCACCCTGAAAGCAGGCTCTGCAGAATAAAATCAAAAAGCACTGTTCATCAAAGCCCTGTGATGTGAGATCCCATCAGCCAAGGAGTCCCAGGAGGGGAGGGCAGCTTGTGAACGTGTCTCAGGTTGCAAGATGTGGTTTGCGGTGTGTATTCTATTGACATCTGTCAGAGCTGGGGCAGTTCTCTCCTGTTCATGGGGCAGTTTTCTTTATCTCTCCCACAGCCAATCCTCCCTCCAGGAGATCTCTGCTGTCCATGGCCACTGAGTGTCCCTGCAGGGCTGATCCAATTCCAGCATCCCATGGGGAGATGCTGCGCCCAGGGGAGGAGCCAAGCATTCCTACCTGGATCCAATCTGAGCCTGGAGCAGCACAGCAGCCTTTGCCCCCTGCATTGCCAGAGGAGCAGCTTTCTGCTGCCCTGCATTGCCAGAGGGAGCCCAGGCCCATCTGCAGCAGCCCTGGAGCTGCAGAGGAAAACTCCCCCCTTGTGCAGGATCCCTGCTCCAGCAGCAGCACAGCTGGCACTGCAGGAGGGCTGAGCCCCCATGGGATGGGGCTGTGCCACCCCTGACACACAGGGGGCAGGGCATGGTCTGACTCTGGCAGTGCTTTGTTTTCTTTTTTGTACTATTGCATTTATGTTTTAAATTTTCCTGTTAAAGAACTGTTATTCTTACTCCCATATCCTGCCTGAGATCCCCTTAATTTCAAAATCCTAATAATTCATAGGGACGGGGTTTACATTTTCCATTTCAAGGGAGGCTCCTGCCTTCCAGAACAGACGCCTGTCTGTTCAAACCAAGTCAGAGAGTGTTGTCAGTCTGATGCTGAGGAGCTTGGGGACTGCAGGGCCATTGTGAGCTGCTCCTGTGGCCCTGAGAGAGTGACAGGGGCTGGCAGGAGGTTTGGATGGAGGGGACATCCTGGGGAATTGGCAGCTTGAGCTGCTGGAGTTGAGGTGGTGCCTGCCGAGGAGGGTCAGGCTGGGAGAAAGATGATTTTTCTCCTCCTTTGGACCCATTTATTAGGGATTTATTTATTGGCAAAGAAGGAAGTAGAAGGTTCTTGAAATGCACTTGCTTTGGAGAAGAGTGCTCTCATCAGTCCTGCAAACACACAAGAAGGACTTGTCTGGTGAGGGAAGCCTTGATTTTGAAGCCAAATCATAGAACCATGGAAGAATCTGGGTTGGAAGGGTCATCTAGCCCAATGCCCTTGCAATGGGCAACATCTTCAAATGAACAAGGTTTCATGAAGACAAAAACAAACATAAAATATCAGAACATCAGTGAGGTGCTCATCCTGCTTAGCTCAGGCAGTCCAAGCAGCAGCCTCTGTAACAGGGCCATCATTTCCTCCGCCCATCCTCTTTTCCCTACTGAAACAAGAGGGAAGAATGGTTTTTGTCTAATATCAGATGTTTAAAAGATAACAGACAATTTCAAATTAGTCACCCAGGCTTTACATCAGACACGAGAAGCAGAAACTTCCAGAGGCCAGCTCATTTTCTGATGAAATTTTTTAGGCAGTTGTGTGGCATTAAGCCATGAATCAGTAGGTTTATGACCTTCAGATAGAATTTGAAGCAATAAACTGAATATTTTGCAGATCACTGACCACTTACTCTACATCTCTATTTTAAAATTTTCTCCTTTTTTTTTTTTTCTTTTCAGAGCAGCAAACACCGTTTGCTCCTCTGTTCCCAAAGTGCTGCTGCAGATCCCTCATTCCTTGGTGACATTTGCCACCTGTGCCCTGCTAAGTGGTGCCCTGATGTGTCCCAGGAGCTCATTTATTCCCCTCACCAAGCTCTTTGCCTGGTTCATTAACATAATTACTTCCCTGCATTAGCTTATGCCTGTAATAAAATCTCTGTTCCTCCTGTTTGAAGCCACAGAGGTTGAAAGCTTGGTAATAAAAACAATCAGCGACTTAACAAATTACTTTCCCCTCAACTATTTGGCTGGTTTGGCAGAGCTCCCTTTCCCTGTGCTGATTTTTTCCCACTGTAGAGGCACTAAAAACTCCTTTATTAGTGAGCTCACCTTGGTTGTGATGGCCAAGAGCAGATGTGAAGGAAGAGGAAATTCCTATTGCATGGAATAACCTCCATTCCTAAAAGCAAGGACAACACTCTGTTCTGGAAATGATGCTAGGAAGAACCAGGAATTGGCTTTTAAGAAGACTTTTTGCACAATTCTGAGTCCTGTGAGTTCTGTGCTTTGTCTGGGATTGAGTTCTCTTTAAGAAACAGCTTCTGCTCAGGTTTATTTTTGCCCTGCTCTGCCTCTTTCTGCCTTCCATGGGAATTATTTCACAATTTTGCAGTAAGACCTCCCAAACACTCTGTCCAGAGGGGGATTGATTGCTGTCTTTAAGAGGACATCGCTGACAGGGAGGGGTTGGATGCTAAATGGGCTCTTTAATCTAGACAGAAACACAACAAATCCAGGAGAAAAACATGAAAACTGAGAGCAGTTCACTTATTAGAGCAAACTCTTCAGAGAATTATAGTTTCCTCTGTCTCTTGAAGTTTGTGATCAGCTCTAAATGGGTTTTTGGCACCCTTTCACACAATCTGGGGTATTTTAAATGAGTGTATAGGACAGGAAGGATGCACAAGGTGCCCAGTGCCTCCTGTAGGGGCAGCCGAGCATACAGCAGAGTCCCATGGCTCTCAAATAACATTAAAAACCTGATTTTTGGCAAATAAATTCTATCCCTGGGCTCTGATAATGGATTTAGGGAAGAAGCTGGTACTTTTAGGGAGCAAAATAGTTGACCACTTGGTGCCATGATCTAGTTGAGGTGTTAGAAGATGGGTTGGACTCGATGATCTTAAAGGTCTCTTCCAACCTAGAAATTCTGTGATTCTGTGATTCTGTGACCTATTTATGTGTCCTCTTAAAGATGAGGTGAATTGTCCCCTTGGCTGATTTCACGTGGGCTGAGGAGCTCAGGGAGAGGCATCCAAACCTCAGGGAAAGCCCAAAGGAAGAGCTGGAATCAACCCTTGACTCTCAAGCCCATCTCCATTGCCTGTCTCTCAAGAGCAGCCAAAACAGAACCAGAATAACGAGAATTTTGGGTTTATCTTGGCTGGGAAGTCGTGGTGACCTCGGTGCCTCAGCTGTGACTTGGCCATTTGTCACCTCCTGTGCCAGGCAGGCAAATTGCCCTGACTCTGCAATCAGGGTAATTAGGGAAAGCAGTGTTTTGAGCTCCTGCAACCCTCAGAATAAAACATTTCATTTGAATCAAAGTGCTCTGATCAAAGTCGGAGAATTAAGATAACAAAAGAGCAATTAGGGAAATTTTCCAAATGAACAACTTGTGTGGGTGGAAATAGGTTCTTTCAAAAATGTCATCAAAACATCTGAACTCTTTAAGAATGCTCCTTTTTTCCTTTTGTTTGGAAATTGCTCATTTAGGAGAACAACACAGGAACATGGGTGTGTCATAGGCTGGTGTCACAGGCTGGTGTCACCTGCTGTTCTCCACTTTTCTCCTCCTGAGAAGGAGTCCCCAGGGTGATGGGGACAGCTCTGTGTCCCAGCTGTGTGACCCAGATCGGGGTCTGACTGCTGAAATATTCACAGAAATGCCCAGAGCATTTCTAAGGACACAGGCACACCAGCTGTTGTACAGCAAAAATTGTTGCCTCAGGCTCTCGCTCCTTCCTGAGCATCAGGGGGTGCTGGAGGTTGGGGGTGATGCCTCAGGTTTCAGCTTTTATATTTTTCACATTCTGTGCTGCTTTAGTGTGTGGGTCTGAGCTTCACATCAGGGGATGCTGAGCTCTGTGCACAGAGCAGGGAGACAAAACAATTCCTGCTCCAGCTGGGCACATGTTGGAACCCAGGACATTGCTCTGGCTGCCCTGGAGGACTCGAGACCCTGGCAGAGGGCTCAGAGACCTTGTCATGGAGTCAAAAACACCTGTGCCTTTGATTTTAGCCCATGGAAACAATTACCAACTTTGTGTGAAGATTTACAAGCCACAAGGGTTTTAATGGAATGATAATGAATTTACCACAGAGTAAAAAAGTAGAATTTTAGGGTTTTTAGAATGAGGGTTCAAAAAGCAAGATAGAAGAATCTAAGTATGTTTTGTCCTTCTCCTTCTTGTCCTCCACCTTCTGCTGTGATGGTAGCAATTCAAAATTAGTTTAGAGAAGAGACAGACTGTCTAACGTAAGTGATAGATATTAGAAAAATTATTGTAAATAAAGTACATGTAGTTTTTAGTATAAAAAAATAACACTGCCCTGAGGGTGGTCAGTGTTCTTCAACCCGACCTGCTGGACAGACCTCAGCAGGTCAGAAAGACAATGTATTAGGTAAGAGGAAATAAACAACCTTGAGAACTAGAGCCAAAGAATCCTGTCGTCTTCTTTGGTGTCAGAGCTAGAAAAAAGAGACTTTCTAACACCTCAGAATCATTTCAACACCAGAGACCTCATCAGGCACCAAGGACAAATGATCCAAATCTCAGCCCCAAGAGCACAAACACCGTGGGCTGGAGAGAGAAAAACAAGCAGGGTGGGACTGCAGGGGCTAAAGCTGGAATGGGACAATGAACTGCAAGATGCAAATGGAGCAGAACTGATCCCAGGGAGAGACCCCGGGAGCGCTCGTGCATTTTGGGGCCATTTTGGTTCATCTTGGGTGCAGCCCTGGCTGGGCTCTGGTGCTGCCCAAGGTGCATCCATGGAGGCCTTTTAATAATCCCTGCTTTATTCTTTAACTCTGTCCAGCCTCTGCTCTAGGTCAGCCTTCACAAGGCATCAGGAGTGTCTGTGGATGAGGAGATGGACAAGCCCCAGCCCTGTGGATTTGCAGCCCTGGGAGCCACCTGTGCCCTGGGCTGCATCAAAAACACATGGGCAGAGTTTGAGGGAGGGGATTGTGCCGCTCTGCTCTGCTCTGCTCTGCTCTGCTCTGCTCTGCTCTGCTCTGCTCTGCTCTGCTCTGCTCTGCTCTGCTCTGCTCTGCTCTGCTCTGCTCTGCTCTGCTCTGCTCTGCTCTGCTCTGCTCTGCTCTGCTCTGCTCTGGTGAGATCCCACCTGCCCTGCTGTGTCCAGCTCTGGGGTCTCTGACATAGGACAGACCGAGAGTGAATCCAGTTGAGGTCCTGGAGATGCTCCATGGCTGGAGCCCCTCTGGAGCCAGGCTGGGAGAGCTGGAATGTCCACCTGGAAGGGAGCAGGCTCCAGGGAGAGCTCAGAGCCCCTGAGTTCTGTGAGTGGCCTTGGAAAGCCCCAGTTGCTTCAGTGGGGTGATCTCGTGGGATAACCACACTCAGATTTCCCAGGAGGATAATTTTCTCCCAAAAACCTTGCTGTTGTGCTTTTCTTGCTGTAGCTGAGCACCCATCCTCAGCACACAGATATTGGTTTCTCCCTCAGCCCCAAGGAGTGGGAAAGGGCCTGATATTCCCTTCAGAGATGAAAAGGGAGGGTTCCTTTCCCCTCATCCCAGTCCTGTGGTGTGGGGGGCAGTAATGTAGAAGAGGAGGGTCTGGTCCCTTCATGTGGTAGAGTGGGGAGGGGCAGGTCCTGATTCAGAGCGAGGGTTTTATCTTTATTTATATTTTATTTCATCTTTATTTTGTGCATCTGAAGGCCAGATGAATTCCTGCACCTGGATTCCTCATCCTGGGATCCCTTTCTAAACCACAGCTCTGCCAAAGGCTCTTGGTCAGACTGACCTTGCTTTCTTATTTTAGGGTGAGGTGAATTCCCCTCTGGATGGGACCATTCCTCTCTCTTGACTACAGAAGGAAAATGGGGGGGAAATCTCAGGCTTAAATATCTGTATTTTAGCCAGGAGGAGCTGCACCTCCCTCAGGCTTTCAGGAGAGCCATAACTGCAGAGAATTTGGTCCACAGGCTCCAAAATCCCCCCTGCATCTTTCATCTTTTGTATGCTAATACACGTCTAGACAAACCAGGGCAGCTTGTGCTGAGCTCAGCTCCCTGCTGCTCCTCTGGGATACTGAAAATTACATGAGCAGCAGTGAAGAGGATTTTATTTCATTTCATTTTGTGCTGGAAAGTTTTCTGAATTTTCAGCACCAGGCTTTCAA
>NW_005054474.1:474246-492168 GCF_000277835.1 Geospiza fortis | reverse complement strand
TGGGCTGGAGAGAGAAAAACAAGCAGGGTGGGACTGCAGGGGCTAAAGCTGGAATGGGACAATGAACTGCAAGATGCAAATGGAGCAGAACTGATCCCAGGGAGAGACCCCGGGAGCGCTCGTGCATTTTGGGGCCATTTTGGTTCATCTTGGGTGCAGCCCTGGCTGGGCTCTTGTGCTGCCCAAGGTGCATCCATGGAGGCCTTTTAATAATCCCTGCTTTATTCTTTAACTCTGTCCAGCCTCTGCTCTAGGTCAGCCTTCTCAAGGCATCAGGAGTGTCTGTGGATGAGGAGATGGACAAGCCCCAGCCCTGTGGATTTGCAGCCCTGGGAGCCACCTGTGCCCTGGGCTGCATCAAAAACACATGGGCAGAGTTTGAGGGAGGGGATTGTGCCCCTCTGCTCTGCTCTGCTCTGCTCTGCTCTGCTCTGGTGAGATCCCACCTGCCCTGCTGTGTCCAGCTCTGGGGTCTCTGACATAGGACAGACCGAGAGTGAATCCAGTTGAGGTCCTGGAGATGCTCCATGGCTGGAGCCCCTCTGGAGCCAGGCTGGGAGAGCTGGAATGTCCACCTGGAAGGGAGCAGGCTCCAGGGAGAGCTCAGAGCCCCTGAGTTCTGTGAGTGGCCTTGGAAAGCCCCAGTTGCTTCAGTGGGGTGATCTCGTGGGATAACCACACTCAGATTTCCCAGGAGGATAATTTTCTCCCAAAAACCTTGCTGTTGTGCTTTTCTTGCTGTAGCTGAGCACCCATCCTCAGCACACAGATATTGGTTTCTCCCTCAGCCCCAAGGAGTGGGAAAGGGCCTGATATTCCCTTCAGAGATGAAAAGGGAGGGTTCCTTTCCCCTCATCCCAGTCCTGTGGTGTGGGGGGCAGTAATGTAGAAGAGGAGGGTCTGGTCCCTTCATGTGGTAGAGTGGGGAGGGGCAGGTCCTGATTCAGAGCGAGGGTTTTATCTTTATTTATATTTTATTTCATCTTTATTTTGTGCATCTGAAGGCCAGATGAATTCCTGCACCTGGATTCCTCATCCTGGGATCCCTTTCTAAACCACAGCTCTGCCAAAGGCTCTTGGTCAGACTGACCTTGCTTTCTTATTTTAGGGTGAGGTGAATTCCCCTCTGGATGGGACCATTCCTCTCTCTTGACTACAGAAGGAAAATGGGGGGGAAATCTCAGGCTTAAATATCTGTATTTTAGCCAGGAGGAGCTGCACCTCCCTCAGGCTTTCAGGAGAGCCATAACTGCAGAGAATTTGGTCCACAGGCTCCAAAATCCCCCCTGCATCTTTCATCTTTTGTATGCTAATACACGTCTAGACAAACCAGGGCAGCTTGTGCTGAGCTCAGCTCCCTGCTGCTCCTCTGGGATACTGAAAATTACATGAGCAGCAGTGAAGAGGATTTTATTTCATTTCATTTTGTGCTGGAAAGTTTTCTGAATTTTCAGCACCAGGCTTTCAATTTGGCAAATTAAAATATGCCTGGAATAGGTGAGGGACTCATCTGAGAGAGACTCTGTCATGATTGATTATGTACAAACACATTCTACATCCACAAAAAATAAAAAGTTAAGTGGCCAAAACAAAACGAGTGAGCCATGAGTGCTCACCCACCTTGGGATGGAGGTACAAGGTTCATATCCTTTCTGCCCTGTCCTCCTTTTATCCTTATTTTCCCATTGGTGGAGATAAAATGAGAAAAGGAAAAAGTAAGAGGAAACCAAACGTCCAAACTGCTGAATAAGCTGCAAGCAGTTCCCCTCTGAGACCTGTAATCAAAAAAGGGATTTAATAGTCCCCATCCAGTCCTTCTCTGCCTGCATTGGGAAATTGTGATTATACCACCAGAGGCACATGTCACAGCAATGCATATCAATCCTAAAATGCCCTCCTCTGCTGGGAATACAGGATGGGCTTATCCATCTTCATCAGAATAAACCAAGAGCCTTTGTAAAGAAGGTTTCCAGCCAGAGGTCACCACGTTGCCTGGAAGCTGCAGTTTAGGAAGAAAAATGTGATTAAACTTCTCTCAGTTTCTGACATGGGGGTATGTGGCAGAGTGTTTAAAGCTGTGGAGTTACAAATAGCCTCAAAATTCCTCGAGGGAATGCTGTGTGTTCCCAGAGGAGAGGCAATACAGCCAATTCAGTTACTCCCCTGATAATTGTTTTAGGATTTGGTGGATTTTGCTGAGCCAATGTCACTAACAGTGATCAGAGACTCCTCAGCAGTGGTACCCACAGGAGCTGGGAAAACTGGGAAACCTGGGAAAGCTGGAAAATCTGGGAAAGCCTCCTGGGCTGTTCCTTTCATTGCATCAGGATGAGATGTCAGGGCAGAAAAGGAGTCCAAGGAGACATCACAGCTCTGATCCATTATTGAGATGTTAGGACTTTGGAGGTGGAACTGCACAGAGAAAACGAGGTTTCCTTGGATTAGGGCAGCTCTCTGGAGCTCTCTGGAGCAGCTGTTTGAGCACTACTAAGAGAAAAGGAACAAACTCCTCTAGGGTACCATGGAGGCTGAGACCAAGCAAGGAAAAGCTGTGATGTTCCTGCCAGGAAAAAGAGTATGAGTCTGGCTGCCAGCTCCTAACCCAGGAAACATCTGGCTCACACCAACCTGGCAGAATTCTATCCAGTGATGGAGAGATGCTGTGTCTGGGTTTGAACAGACAGGTGTCTGCTAAGGAAAGCAGGAGCTTTGCTTGAAATGGAAAATGTAAGCCCCCTCCCTCTGAATTATTATAATTTTGAAATTAAGGGGCTCTCGGGCAAAGATATGGGAGTAGGAATAACAGTTCTTTATTAGGAAAAATAAAATAAAAAATAAAATGCAGTAATACAGATAACACTGCCAGAGTCAGAAGAGGAGCTGCCCCCCTGTGTGTCAGGGGGTGGCACAGCCCCATCCCATGGGGGCTCAGCCCTCCTGCAGTGCCAGCTGTGCTGCTGCTGGAGCAGGGATCCTGCACAAGGGTGTAATGTCCCTGCAGGACTGATCCAATTCCAGCATCCCATGGGGAGATGCTGCGCCCAGGGGAGGAGCCAAGCATTCCTACCTGGATCCAATCTGAGCCTGGAGCAGCACAGCAGCCTTTGCCCCCTGCATTGCCAGAGGAGCAGCTTTCTGCTGCCCTGCATTGCCAGAGGGAGCCCAGGCCCATCTGCAGCAGCCCTGGAGCTGCAGAGGAAAACTCCCCCCTTGTGCAGGATCCCTGCTCCAGCAGCAGCACAGCTGGCACTGCAGGAGGGCTGAGCCCCCATGGGATGGGGCTGTGCCACCCCCTGACACACAGGGGCAGGGCATGGTCTGACTCTGGCAGGGTTTTTTTGTACTATTGCATTTGTATTTTTAATTTTCCTCTTAAAGAACTGTTATTCCTATTCCCATATCTTTGCCTGAGATCCCCTTAATTTCAAAATCCTAATAATTCATAGGGAGGAGGTTTACATTTTCCATTTCAAGAGAAGCTCCTGCCTTCCTTAGCAGACACCTGTCTGTTCAAACCAAGACAACAGGGCTCTCATTTATCTCTGTTTTCTCACCAGGAAGGTTGAGGGGAATGTGTAGATACCAGGCTGAGCAGTGTTCTGCAGATTCTGGGGACAGTTACTGCGACAAATGCACGAGGCTTGTTCAGGTGGAAAGTGCTGCCTGTAGAGATGCTGTCACCACGACGGATGAGTGCATTGCCTGATCCTCTTTCCCACCTGTTGTGGAGTGCCAGGATTCTCAGGCTTCCAGTCACAAGGTTTGGGCTTTTTTCCATATCAGCCACCCCTTGGTTAGCAAACCTGGAGCCCCACTGAATTTCCCCACATTTCTGTAGTCACTAAAAGTCAAAATCTCAGTGCCAGCTTTGGGATTTTGGGGGCAGCTGAAGAATGAAAGTAGATGAAGAGATGAAATCTGAATGTGCTAAGTGTCACCAGAGAGCCAACCTGGTGTCTTGTCCTTCTCAGAAGTTTGCTGTGGGTAAATTTAAATGGGATTTTGGGAAGGAATTCTTCCCTGCTAGGGCACCCCTAGCACAGGTGCCCAGAGAATCTGTGGCTGCCCCTGGATCCCTGGAAGTGTCCAAGGCCAGGTTGGATGGGGATTGGAGCAACCTGGAATTGTGGAAGGTGTCCTTGTCCATGCCTTGGGAGTGGAACCACATTTATAAGGTCCCTTCCAACCCAAACTCTTTGGGGGCTCAGTGATTTCCCTCAGTTGATCTGAGTGCAGACTGCACTAAAATGTGCTTGAAACCAATTTATATTTGCAGCCCAAGTTCAGCCATCGCTGCTGACAACACCAGGGAAGCAGCAGAAGCAGCAGTGGATTTTTTCTGGTTTCTGGATCTTACTGCACTCCCCAGACTGACACAGCAGCACAGAGAGTTCAAGCAATTCCTCAGAGAAAAAGAGTGTCTCAAACAAACAAGAAAGAAATGAATGTTTGCTTAAAATGCTAAACATATCCTAATTAGTAAATAAAGTGTAATTAAAATAAGGCTTAAGAATTCCTGCCTGACACTGTTATGCCACTTGTGATATTTGTGTAGTAGGAGAGATGAAAAGAACCCACAAAATAGATGAAAATCAATGCAAAAAGGAAATAAAGCTTTAGATTAAAAATGGAGATTCAGATTCAACTTTTTCTTTGAAGATCCTTTGCAATCAGCAGAAAATAAATCTCCCCAAACTTAATCAAATTCAGCTTCCCAAGAGCAGGGTTTTTTTACAGGTAGGAGCTTAAGCATGGACACAGCCACAGCAACAAACCCTCTTTTATTACAACAAATATAAAAATATATTTATTACAACAAATATAAAATGACATGAATTTCTTGAAGACAATTGCAGCCTTCACCTCTGGGCAGCAGATCCCCAGAACTCTTTACAGCACTGATTTATCTCAGTTTGTGTAAGCCAGGCTGTTAATCATTTATTTGATTCCTTTTTCTGATATGCGACCAAGGAAACTCTGTGGCTCAGTTTTCACTCCTGAACCTTTTACCCCTTGCTGAGCCTTTTCTGCTGATACTATTGAAGTCAAGTGGAGGTGTCTATTTTCTCTTATTTGTGCTCCAGGGTGTGTTGCTCTCTGAAGCTCTGGTGCATTAATAAATGTACTGCCAATCTAATATACCCCATGGTTCTCATGGGGCAGAGCATGGCCTTGGTGAGAGCTCCTCCTCCAAAGACAACATAAAGTCCATTTATATCTCTCCAGGTAAATTTTTGCCCCTCATTTCTGGGAGGAAAATCAGAATTCTTATTGTCTTAGGTTACAAGATGTGGCTGGGGGTGTGTATTCTATTTCCATCTGTTAGAAGTAGAGCAATTAGCTTCTGTTAATTAAGTTTTTTCTTTATCTCTCCCACAGCCAATCCTCCCTCCAGGAGATCTCTGCTGTCCATGGCCACTGAGTGTCCCTGCAGGGCTGATCCAATTCCAGCATCCCATGGGGAGATGCTGCGCCCAGGGGAGGAGCCAAGCATTCCTACCTGGATCCAATCTGAGCCTGGAGCAGCACAGCAGCCTTTGCCCCCTGCATTGCCAGAGGAGCAGCTTTCTGCTGCCCTGCATTGCCAGAGGGAGCCCAGGCCCATCTGCAGCAGCCCTGGAGCTGCAGAGGAAAACTCCCCCCTTGTGCAGGATCCCTGCTCCAGCAGCAGCACAGCTGGCACTGCAGGAGGGCTGAGCCCCCATGGGATGGGGCTGTGCCACCCCTGACACACAGGGGACAGGGCATGGTCTGACTCTGGCAGTGGTTTTGGGGTTTTTTTGGTACTATTGCATTTATATTTTAAATTTTCCTGTTAAAGAACTGTTATTCCTATTCCCATATTTTTGCCTGAGAGCCCCCCTTAATTTCAAAATCCTAATAATTCATAGGGAGGAGGTTTACATTCTCTATTTCAGGGGAGGCTCCTGCCTTCCTTAGCAGACACCTGTCTGTTCAAAGCAAGGCACTTGTGGTTATTGGAAAGAGTCCGTGCTAGAAGGTGTGGTCAGGGACAGAGACTGGGTGTGAACTGAAAGAGGGGAAATTTAGGGTAAATATTAGAAAGAAATTCTTCCCTGTGAGGGTGGTGAGGCCTTAGCAGAGGTTGTCCAAAGAAGTTAAGTCTGTTCCATCCCTGGAAGTGTCCAAGGCCAGGTTGGATGGGGCTTGGAGCAAACTGGGATAGTGGAAGGTGCCCTGTAGGTTAAAACTGAATTAAATTCTCTCCCAATCCAAACCATTCTGTTCTGTAACTTCATGACTGAAGTTCTCCAAGGCTATGCAGTGCTTTCATCCGTGGATTCTCAGCCTGTGGGAGGCACTCCTGAAGGTTTCTCCCACACCTGCACTTCCCAATCTGTGCACAACAAATTGGTGTGGCACCATTCTGACCGTGTGGCACTTGTTCTGTGACACCACATGAGCCTGCACGGGCCCAGGGGGACACCACAGGCTGGGCAGGACAGGAAGGAGGAGCCCATCCAGCCCTGGATTTGTGTGCTGCCATTTATCTGGGCCACTTATTTGCCGTTTATTTGTCTCCTTCCCAAAGGGTTCCTGCTCTCTCAGGTGTTACAGTGGGAAGGGAAGCACTGTACAAACCACAGGAGGTCCTAAATCAACTTCTCCCACATCATTTCCAGGGGTTTTTCTCCTCCTGTTTCAGTCCACGTTGGACTCCACATCTTAAGGGCTTTATTATTTATGAGTTGCTATCGGCTGAAGGGAGGCAGATTGTGTTTTATTGATGTCTTTTCAGATTAAACACAGGCTGGATGGCTCTTGGAGCATTTCCAGCATCCTCCACTTTGTCAGGGATTGCAAGGCTTGTACCAGTCCTCCCTACTGCAGAAAATCCTGCAGATTTCCAGAGTTTTAGCTGGAAGTCACTATCAAGACATTTGATTTTGACACTGATTTTTTTTAAAGAAGAATAACCCCAAAAAACAACAAAAGCCGAAGAAAACTAAAAAAACCCAAAAAAAACCCAAAAGAAAACAAAAAACACCCCAAAACCACAAAAAACCACCCCCCACCATTTTTCTCTCTTCTTTTTATTTTTTTTTTAATAGAAGCTGATAAATACAGACATAAAAAAGGAAGATTAAAAAATGACAAAAATAAGTGACCTCAATTTGTCACAGATCCCTTTTACTCCCCAATTTTTGTGTGTGTGCTGTTACACCACACGTGATCTTTGACTTTGCATGTCGAACGTGTTACTCCCCAATCTTTAATCAAGGGAATAATTGGCAAATCAGGGGAAAACAGCACTGGGACATGCTCCAGGGCATTTTGGGCTTTAAGAACATCTTGTAAAAGCAGTTGTAAACTCAGGTACATGCTTTGTACCTTGTCTTTATAAAAGTGGGGCTGCTGCTCTGGCTGTGTTAAGCAATAAATGGTGAAGCATGTAAGAAAACAGCTCCAAAATATTCCAACTGCTCCAGTTTCTTTGAGGCTGCTGCATGGCTGATACACAGAATCCCAGGCATATATTTTGTGCTGATTAACATGCAGAAAGCAGCAGCTTCTGCTCTTTCTCCTGGAATCCTGCTCTCCAAACCCAGCAAATTGCACAGGGCTGCAGAGGGATGCTCCAGACTCCTGGAATTCCCAGGTAGGAGCAGCAGGATCTGGTGGCACACAGGGAATTCCTGTGCTGCAGATGCTGTCCTTGGGGACAGGCACTGCCTGCAAACCCACAGTGCTGGGAGGGAAATAAATCCCATTTCCTGGGAAATTTGCAGCATTGGGAGCTGCCTTCCTGATATTTTTTTTTTTTGCAGACTGACAGCAGAAGTTAAGCATGCAGATGGTGTGCCTGTGGCTGCCCTAGTTTTTGGCAGGGAAGTCTGGACAAGAGAGGAAAATTATCCATCCCAGGGCTGGATAATTCCCAGTGGCAGGATGTGTGGGATGGGCCTAGGGCAGTGGGCACCCCCAGGGTTTTGGAATTTCACCTCTGAACAAATGAAGAATCTGGCCAAAATTATTATCCTGGAAGAATAGAAGGGGAAACCCCATTAATGTCTTTTTACCTGAGGTTTTGCTGTGCCTCATCCCAGCCCTGGTTTTTATGGAGTCGAGGATGGGATTGCTCAGCATCAGTTCAGCTCAAGGGAGGGTCCCCAAAGTCTTTGCAGTGTGTGGATGAGAGAATAAGAGCTGTGGGCAGTGGATTTTTGCTCAGGGTTACTCTCTGGGGAAGGAGTAATTCCTGGCAGGTCCTGATGCCATGTGCAGGCTGACCTAGAAGAGAGACTGGACAGAGCTAAAGAATAAAGCAGGTATGTATTAGGAGGCCTCCATGGATGCACCTTGGGCAGCACAAGAGCCCAGCCAGGGCTGCACCCAAGATGAACCAAAATGGCCCCAAAATGCACGAGCGCTCCCGGGGTCTCTCCCTGGGATCAGTTCTGCTCCATTTGCATCTTGCAGTTCATTGTCCCATTCCAGCTTTAGCCCCTGCAGTCCCACCCTGCTTGTTTTTCTCTCTCCAGCCCACGGTGTTTGTGCTCTTGGGGCTGAGATTTGGATCATTTGTCCTTGGTGCCCAGCTGGAGCAGGAATTGTTTTGTCTCCCTGCTCTGTGCACAGAGCTCACCATGCCCTGATGCGAAGCTCAGACCCACACACTAAAGCAGCACAGAATCTGAAAATATGAAAGCTAAAACCTGAGGCATCATTTCCCACTGGCCTGGAGCAGCTGGAGGTCAGTGTTAGAGGGAGTGGAGAGGTGATGGGAGATGCAGTGAGTACAGCCAGGTATCAAATCTTCATCCTGAGGCTCTGCTTGACCCAAAAATATCAGTTCTGTGGGGCAAAGTAAATAAAAAATGTCTCTGTCCAGAGCCTGGCCTCATCCTGGGCCCAGCTCCAGACCAGAAGGAACTGCTCAGGGAGCTGGGAATGTCTCAGGAGGCCTGGTGTATCCAATCCAAGCTTCCCCTCTTTTCTCCTGCAAGGACAAAGCTTTCTGGTCCCTGCTGCTGTCAGGTCTGTCCAGACTCAGGTGTTGAAGGAGAACTGGCCTCACCTGGCCCTCAGGGAGGGTGGCACCTCAGCCTGGTCCCTGGGCCATGAGAACCACAGCTGAGCTGCCCATGGTGCCAGAGTGCTGGGAAGGGCCCAGAGGGGCTGGAGAAAGTGAGACTGAATCACAGATAGAATGAATCCACAAATGGAATTATTTGGGATGGAAAAATCTTAAAGCCCGTCTAGTTCCACCCCCTGCCATGGCAGGAACACCTTCCACCATCCCAGGGTGCTCCAAGCCCATCCAGCCTGACCTTGGACACTTCCAGGGATCCAGGGGCAGCCACAGCTTCTCTGGGAACCTGTGCCAGGGCCTGCCCACCCTCACAGGGAATAATTCCTTCCTTTTTCCATGAAGAAAGCACTACAGCACTGCTGGTTTAATCCCAAACTCCCTGGATATGGATTTGCAACAGAATGATTTGGGTTGAGAAAGGACCTGCAACTTCCACTATCCCAGGGTGTTCTAAGCTCTGTCCAGCCTTGGACACTTCCAGGGATCCAGGGGCAGCTACAGCTTCTCTGGGCACCCTGTGTCAGGGCCTGCCCACCCTCACAAGGAACAATTTCTCCCTAATATCCCACCTAAATCTGCTTCCTTCAGCCTTAATTCATTATGGTTAAACTGTGCATGGTGCTTACAGCTCCTCTCTCTCTCTATGGCCACCTGTGCTTCATCCCAAAAACCCCTCTTGGGAGACACATCCTGTGGGGATCTTCTCATCTCAGGTCAGGAGGCTTTCACGCTCACTGCTGAGAAACCAGCTCTGGGATTAGAAAAATAACCAACCTGACCAACTCCCTGATTGTTTCTGTGGCTCTTTAAGCTCCGTGTTCCTCCAGGAGGTCCCTTCTTGGAAGGAGTTTGCAGTTCTAACCCAAGGCTCCTCTGACACTCTCCAGTTCAGGGAAGGTTGATCCCCTGGAGGGGAGCCTGCCTTTGTGCTGAGCTGTGGAGAAAATCCCTGTGAATCCCTGGCTTTGTTAAATCTGGAGTTTGTATGAAGTGAGCCCAGCTCTGGGATTTTCCCAAACACATCCAGCACTCATTCTGACTTTGATCAGCAAAGAGAAGTCATCTCAGGAGGGTGTTTATTCTTTTTTATCTTGGGTTAGGGCTCAAATGTCTTTGGTGGGCATCTTCAAAAGCTGTCCTGGCCTCAGCTGCTGTGCAGATAACAGCGAGCTGCTCTTTGAAGCTGGGATCTGTGTGCCTGGTGTGTCAGGCCTTTGTAGCACTGAGCGTCCTTGCTTTGGGATCAAGGACCCCTCTGCCTCTGTTAAATTTCCTGTCAGACATGAAGCTGTATCCCTCTGTGGTGTTTGTGAGGTCCCCAGGATGAGGTGAAAGATGAGAATTTGACTCCAAGTTCTCAGAAGGCTGATATATTATATTATATTATATTATATTATATTATATTATATTATATTATATTATATTATATTATCATTACATTAGCTATACTAAAACTATACTAAAGAAAAAGAAAGGATACATCACAAGACTTAACAAGAATGAATAATAACTCGTGACTGATGCAGAGATTCTGACACAGCTGATGGTGATTGGTCATTAATTAAAAACAATTCACATGGAACCAATCAAACATTCACCTGTTGGTAAGCAATGTCCAAGCCACATTCCAAAGCAGCAAACACAGGAGCAGCAATCAGATAATTCTTGTTTCCATTCCTCTCTGAGGCTTCTCAGCTTCCCAGGAGAAAATCCTGGGCAGAGAGGATTTTTCAGAAAATACCATGGTGACATCCCTCTGACTAGAAACAAGAAAGACTGAACAGCTTGGGCAAGGAAAGTCCACAAAAAGGGAGAGGAAACTGGGGCTTGTTATTTTGTGTCCTGATTTTGGCTGGGACAGAGTTAATTTTCTCCCTAGCAGCTGGTACAGAGCTGTGTTTTGGGTTTAGCATTAGGATGACGTTGATACCACACTGATTTTCTGGTTGTTGAACTATGCTCACCATAACTCAAGGAATTTTCAGCATCTGCCAGGAAGGACAAGAAGCCATTAGAACATATTTATTGTAAATATTCATTGTGTTAGCTGAAAAATTGCTGGTCCCCAAGTTAATTTGTCTGCTGTCAGGGGTGGTGTGCTGGATCTTAGAGCTGTGCAGTGTGACACTTGTGGGGTGAGTTCCCTGTCGTGCTGTTGTCACCTGTGGGAACTGGGATAAGGTTGTCCCATTGTTGACTTTGTAGCACTGACAGGATGGAATTGCTGGTTGTGGAAATAATCTGGTGTTTGTGCTCATTATTCCCACCCAGACTTGGTGAGCCATCTCTTGGTAATTACTGATTCTTATATTTTGAATATCCTTGGGATGTTCAAACCATCATGTTCCCATTGCTCTAACTTCTGAATGTGATCCAGGCCTTCAGCTTGATCAGCCATTTCAGAATTCCAGGCAAAGATCTGCCCCAGGGCTGGATAATTCCCAGTGGCAGGATCTGTGGGATGGGCCTAGGACCGTGGGCACCTCCAGGGTTTTGAATTTGATCTCTGAACAAGTGAAGGATCTGGCCAAAATCATTACCCTGGAAGAATAGAAGGGGGAACTCCATTAATGTGTTTTTACCTGAGGTATTTTGGTGTCTTCCTGGGGTGGGATAGATGGCCAAGCTTCGTGTTTGAATAATTTTAAGGTTCTGCAGAGCTCTTACCAGGAGAAGCTGTGACCTGCTTCTCCACCCCTCCTTCCAAACAATGTCTGGTTTTCTGGAGCCCTTTTGCCACTCGTTCTTTCCCCACAGATGGATCTGGAATAAGAAAAAACATCTCCTGGATGCTCTTTATCCACTCCTGATGGTGCAGGCCATCCCTTTATGCCGCCAGAACTCATCCAGCCCATCCTGTAGTAGTTCTGTGGCACCAATGCCACCCCTGTAGTTGTGGGGTAGCACCATGGAAGATTTTGGATCCTTTCTATCTGGCAAGAAGGAAAAGTGTGAGCATCGTGTGAAGAGCTCCATGTTCAAGTATGGACAACAGAAATGTCCATAATCCCAATCTGAAAATGCTTCAGTTCTGAAAACCCAGGCCTAAACCCCTGCAGGCATCAACCAGCACAGCTCCAGAGGTTCCTCTCTGAGGTTCTTAATGATGCCACCACACTTTTCCTAAAGGACATGCTCCAGTTTTAATGTTGAAGATGAAGGGTGTGAAGAGCGGATGATGTGGCAGAGGAAACTCATAGAATCGTGGAATTGCAGGATGGTTTGGGTTGGAAGGGACCTTTCAGATCATCTCGGGCCAAATCCATGCAGGGACACCTTCCACCATCCCAGGTTGCTCCAAGCCCTGTCCAGCCTGGCTTTGGACACTTCCAGGGATCCACGGGCAGCCACAGCTTCTCTGAGCACCCTGTCCAGGGCCTCAGGGAGGAATTTCTTCCTAATATCTCATTCAAACCTACCTTCCTTCAGCTTAAAGTAATTTCCCTTGTCCTGTCACTCCACACCCTTGTGAAATGTCCTTCTCCAAATGTCCTTCTCCAACAGTGCTACCTTGATGAGGTTAATAACTTATTTGTGATCCTTCAGCCTTGCAAAAAGGGCAAAAATTATTTTTTCTACCAGCCAGATATTGGAAGATTTCGAACAAATCCTCATAAATCTTTAATGCTGATAAAGAACTCTACTCAAGCACTCTTAAAGCTGTGAGGAGCTGAGCTGGGTCTTCGTTCTCTGTGAGATTCTCTGTGCCAGAGCTGCAGGCAAAGCACCATGCATTGGTTATTCTGAGCATCTGGGAGGGTGACCCAGTTACTGCACAGGATCTGTCAGTGGAGAGCAGCACAGAGCTCAGACCTGCCTGCAGCTAATTAATATTTCCTTTGTAACTTCCTAAGGAGCTGGGCAGAGGAAGATATATTGAAGAATATATTGAAAAAAAAAGTATTTCAGGAGATTGCAGTAGTTTTAATTTCAAGCCTGGCCAGGGTCCTTCTGCCTGCACTTTGGGGCTGAACTTGTAAAACCCAAAACAGACCTATCTCTGTAACTATCCACACACGTGCGTGTGCATAGAAAAAGGCAGGAATACATCTGGAAAATCTGTCAAGCTCGGAGTGTCAGCATATAATTAACAAAGCAATCAATCCGGAGCATAAGAGACTGAGCTGCTCTTACTGTCAGTGAAGAGAGCTGTTTAACCTTTTCTGGGCCAGAAAAGTAGTGGATATTTATATGTATATATCTATCTATATCATCTATATCTATATCTATATCATCATCTATATCTGATCTATATCTATATCTATCTATATGATCTATATCCATGTCTATATCATCTATATCTATATATTTATGTCATCTATATCTATACCTAGATCTAGATATATATAGGTCTAGATATATTTATATATTTTATATATACATATTAAATTATAATTATATAATATATATTATAATAATTATATAATTAATTTATTTTATATATATTTACATATGTTTATATATATAAAATATTTCCAGTGGTGGAAATATCCACTGTCAAGCTGATTTGTACTAAGAAAAGAATGAATTTTAACCCCAGGCTTGAGAAACCAGTTCTGGGAAGAGCCAAGAGCTGTGAATTCTCATAATGTTGATGTCAATGCTGTGCACAGCTGGTTTCTCCTGCTGGAGTTGAACTGTCAGGGCCAGGGTGCACCATGAAGGGGAATTTGTAGATCTGCTGTGTGGAGAGAGGAGGGGTGAGGGTTTATCCACCAACCCCTTGGTTCTGTACTCCAGAAGGGATTTGTTCATGGAAAAGGTCTTGGGGATGAGGGTTGAGCAGTTGAACATGAGCCCAGGTATGCCCAGGTGGCCAAGAGGGCCACTGGTGTCACTGTGATATTCTCTGAAAAATCCCTTTGCCGGGATTTCTTCTCCTGGCAAGATGAGAAGCCTCAGCTTCTCCATGTTTTGCTCCTCTGGAATGTGATTTGGAGAATTGTTTAACCAGCATGTGAATTGTTTTTAATTAATGGCCAACCACAGCCAGCTGTGTCGGACTCTGAGCCTGTCATGGGTTTTTATTATTCATTCATTCTTTTCTAGCCTCCTGATGTCTCCTTTCTCTATAGTTTAGTATAGTTTTAATTTATAATATGATATGATATGATATGATATGATATGATATCATATCATATCATATCATATCATATCATATCATATCATAAAAGAATAAATTAGCCTTCTGAGAACTTGGAGTAAAATTCTCGTCTCTCACCTCGTCCTGGGTCACAATACCACACACTGGTACCTGGCTTGGATGACCAGTAGGGCCAGGGCAGGGATTGTCCCCCAGTACTGGGCACTGGTGGGGCTTGGAGCAGCCTGGCATAGTGGGAGGTGTCCCTGCCCATGGCACGGCGTGGGAATGAGATGATCTTTAAGCTCCCTTCCTACCCAAACCACTCTGGGATACTGTGATTTATCGAGGATTTCTGTCCAGTTTGAGTAACCCACAAAGAGGAGCAGATAATTCTGCATTTGTATGGGTGGTTATTGGTTTCTCTGGATCTGGATTGAAGGCACTTGAGACAGTAGTTCATGTTCAGACTCAGGTGTTTATTATTTGTTATCAGTAAAACAGTCTCACTACTGGGAGTTCAGCAGCTTTTCGTTAGAAGGCACAAAATGGCCAACAATCTCTTGATACAAGGCCTTTTAAGACTAAACTATCCAATGAAGAACTGACACCTGGATTATTTTCCCTTTTAACCCAATAACTGATCCCACAGAGCTGCAATGGGGACTTTTCTGCCCAATTACAAAATGCCACCCAAACCCATGGAGAAGGAGGAAGAAGAAGAAGAAGAGGAAGAAGAAGAAGAAGAAGAAGAAGAAGAAGAAGAAGAAGAAGAAGATGAAGAAGAAGAAGAAGGAAGAAGAAGGTGAAGAAGAACTATCTGCCTCCACCCTAAAACTTCCATCTTAGTTCATATTTATTTCTATATTCTAAAACCCCAAACTCTAAGTTTTCCACCCTGTGATATTACACACTTCTAACCAACTACGCACCCATAATCCCGGTGCTGTCAATCAATTTTGGGAGCCTTCTCCACATCCTCAGGTCAATTGCAGTGTTCTCTTGTGGGTCTGTGCCTTTAAGCACAGAAGGTTTAAAATTCTCAGCATCCAGGGTTCTGACAGGTGATGTTAATTAATAGTGTCCTCCCTGGAAGGATCAAAAAAGACACAACAAGGTGCAAGGAGCAGAGCCCAGGAGAAATTCTGCCTCTCAGAGGAGACACCACCCCAGAGATTGGATTTTTAACAGCCATTTCCACCAAAAAAAGCCACTTCTCAGAAAGGAAAATGAGTGAATGGCTGAATTCTCCCTCAAAAAATTACACCAAGGGCCACGAGAGTCTTGACATAGGTTTCTGTCTGCTGCAATGTTTGCTGCAGTTTGGAAATTCCCATTATTTCTCTATTATCTAAATAGAGATAATATTGAAAACACCTTTCTGTGGAAATGTTAAGATTTTAGTGATTTATTTCTGTGGAGTATATTTGTGCTCCATTTCCAATTTTGAATCATCCAGTTTGCTCAGAAAAACTCTTCTCCTCTTCTGCATGCTGGATCTTAGAGAAAAGTGTCTCCTCTACAAATACTTCTAGTCAGGGAAGAGTGTGATGAAAAACTAGGCAACATTTTACATTAAAACTTCTTTTTTCCATGGGAGACATACAGATTTAGAAGCCAGAAGGTTTATTCTTCTGGTTTAATAATAAAACAGAATGTTTATTGCTGGTATTTTCAATTCATTTGTGTAGAAATGGGACAAACAGCAATTTTGAAACGTGCTTGTATTGCCTCTTTTCCTGCTTTTCAGAATTAAATCTTTCGCCTTGTGGATTTGAATGGAATTTTGAATTTTTAATGGTGCCTTCTGTTGTAAAAGCCCTTTACTACAGAATTCCTTAAAGAAAACATTTGAAGCTGAGACTGACATTATTATTTACCTCCAAACTATGCTTTTGCACCATTTATTACTTTGTGTTTTTTTTTTTAAGAATGGGATTTGTTTTATCCTGAAATTATTTTTTTCTGTCTGATTTATGCACAAGCTGAGAAAGCAATGCTCTTGGAGCTCTATTAATAAGTGCTATGAGAGGCCGTGGGCTGCAGCTGATGAAAAGCTACAGCATAAGTACAAATCCATATTATTCTTTATATTTATTAAATAAAAGAGGTGTTTTCCCCCCTCCTTTGACTTGTGCTGCTGCATTTATATGGGAAAGTGGAATATTTTTCCTTAGGTGCTGGAAACTTCTGTTTGAAGACACAACTACAAACTTGCTTTTCCCTGCTGAAAACTGAATTTCCTCCTGCTGACATTAAGAGGAAAGAGGAAGAAAAAGTCTGGGAGGGGTTTTGCCTGCCAAAGATACATGCAAACCTTTTTTAAGGTTCTGCATTCCCTGGAGTTTCTGGGGAGAAGGGATTTTAGGACATTAAATGGAATTTTGCTGATATCACTGTGCTTGTAGATGGGTCTGGAATGTTTGTTGGGTTTTTTTTTAGCCATGATGCCAACGTGGACAAAACTCTAATTTGGGCAGCTGGGGGTGTTAATTTTCCTGATGGGCACAAGGGACATCCTTTAGGGGAACAGGAAATGGTCCCTGTCCCATGGTGGCTCCTAAGGACACCTGGGCAAAGACTGGGAAGGTGCTGGTGGGAAGCCAAAACTGTGACAAAAGCTTTTCTAAGGGCTTAAAGAGTTTGTGTGAGCCTGGGACAGTGTTTGGTTGCTGGTGAAGATGTTTCTGGAGAGTTTCCCCTTTTTTTTCCCCTCAGGTCAGAGTTCTCCAATGCACCAACCTGCTCTGGAGGGATTTGTGGCTTGGAAAAGAAGGATTTGCTTCTAGTGACAGCACAGATCATATTTTGGAGAGATCTGGTGTTAACCCCTTTTTCAGAGTGTACATTTAATGTGAATGCCAAATTAAATAATTAATAATTTCTTCTGTAAATTGAGTCAAATAACAGTTTTGTTTTCTCATCTCCTTTAAGACTTCCAGAACAATTATCTAGAGGCATCCAAAACATCCAAGAGAGCATGGAAGCTGTGATGAAGATTCAGTGAGAGACCTGTGTCATTCTGGAGCAACATTTGGAGCCTGTTGAGGTACCTGGAAGCCTCTCAAAAGGCAACAGACTTTTCTGTGTGGTCACCTGAAATGAGTTGTTCCTTAAAACTTTCTCAAGAGACAAAATGGCCTCAAGATGGCCAGGCCCAGAGGGTGGTGGTGAGCAGTGCTGCATCCAGCTGGTGGCCAGTCACCAGGGGTGTCCCTCAGGGCTCTGTGCTGGGCACAGCTCTGTTCAATGTTTTTATTGCCACATGGGTGAGGGGATTGAGGCTTTCATCAGTAAATCTGCAGATGACACTGAGCTGGGAGTTGTGATCTGTTGGACGGTAGGATGGCTCTGCAAGGAGATCTGGAACCAGTGGATGGATGAGCAGAGTCTAACAAGGTGGAGTTTAATAAATCCAAGCACCCAGTTGTTGAAGGTTGCAATGCAAGATGTTTTCAATTACCATCTGTATGGCAGATTACCTTTGTCAAGTGGACAGTTTGCTTTGTCTCTCTCTCTGAGTGACCACAATCACTCCTCCCTCGGGAGGGGACACCTGCTGATAACAGCTGTTGAATGTCCCTGCATGGCTGATAAGAACTACAGCATCCCACTGGGAGATGTGAGCCCAGAGGGAGGAGCCAAGCATTCCTACCCAGATATAAGCCAGAGGTTTTTGAGACACCAGCATGGCTTTCTCCACTGGATTCCCCAGAGGAACAGCAGCTGTCTCTTCTTCCACTGGATCTTCAGAGGAAGAATACATCCTTCTCTACAGGACCCC